>NW_027095703.1:2267919-2368012 GCF_036850995.1 Saccopteryx leptura | reverse complement strand
CTGTTACCTCATTTTCTTTTGTATCCACGATATTTTATTTTCTCTTTCTTAATGGCATCTGAGAGTGGTTTTGTTGATAGTATTAATGAGAATTAATAACCAATAAAAATTTGAAAAAATAAAAATAAAAAATAGAAAAGAATTTTTAAAAAATTAAAAATTAAAAAAATATTAAAAAATTATTTTTCCCCTTCTTTTTTCCTCTCCTCTCCTCTCTTCTTTTTCTTGAGAAAATCTTGTGGTAAACTGTGAAGTATATTGTGCTAAGTAGAACAAACAATGCCTATAATGGAGGGCCTGAGTTGGGGAGAAGTAATAAAGGGGCAAAAGAAGGTGGTATGGACCACAATATGCAAATAAGGAAAAGATTTTGATCAAGAATAAAATGATTTTCTTTTAGGTGTTGGTTGACTTAGAGATATGATGAGAGAAATAAGAGGAAAAGAGAAAAATAGGGGGGAATTAAAAAATTATTGATACTATTGTATTTAGTGGAACAAGAACTAGATAAAATGGAGAGCCAGGTTTGGGAGCACTGCTAGTGAGTTAAAAAGCAAAGTAAAAATGTAGTGACCTTCTTTATCTCTTATTATAGCCTTTGTTTTAAAGTCCATTTTGTCTGATATTATTGCCACCCCAGCTTTTTTTTCATTTTCATTTTCATTAAATATTTTTTCCATCCTTTTACTTTCAGTTTATGTGCATCTTTTGTTTTAAGGTATGTCCCTTGTAGACAGCATATGTACAGATCGTGTTTTCTTATCCACATAGCTATCCTAAGTCTTTTGATTGGATCATTTAATTCCTTTACATTTAAAATTATTATTGGCATGTAGTTGTTTATTGCCAGTTTATTCTTTAAAGCTGTATTCCTCTTTGGCTATATTCTTTTCCCCTTTCATCTTTTTACAACAGGCCCCTTAAATTTTTTGCATCATTGATTTGGTTGTTATGAATTCCTTGAATTTTCTTTTTTTTTTTTTTTGGTCTGGGAAGCTTTTTATTTATCCTTCAATTTTAAATGATAGCCTTGCTGGATAAAATAGTCTTGGTTGTAGGCTCTTGTTCTGCATTACTTTGAATATTTCTTGCCAATCCCTTCTGGCCTTAGTGTTTCTTTTGAGAAATTAGGTGTAATCCTTATGGGGCTCCTTTGTAGGTGATAACCATTTTTTTTTCAGCAGCTTTTAATATTTTCTCCTTTCACTTATCTTTGGTATTTTAATTATAATGTGTCTTGGTGTAGATTTACCTGGTTTCTCTTTCATGGCATTTTCTGTGCTTCTTGAACTTGTGTGACTTTTTCCTGCATCAATGTAGGGAAGTTTTCAGGTATAATTTGATTGAACAAAGTCTCTATCCCTTGTTCTTTCTCTTCTTCTTCAGGAACCCCTATGATGCAGGTGTTATTTCTCTTCATGTTGTCACAGAGCTCTCTTAGAATTTTCCTAGACCTTTTGAGTGATTTTTCTTTTACTGCTCTGCTTTCATGCCTTTATTTATCTTTTTCTCTAACTTGCTGATTTGATCCTCAGTTTCATCTATCCTGCTTTAAATTCCTTCCATTGTGGTCCTCATTTCTGATATTTTATTTGTCATTTCTGACTTATTCTTCTTTATTATTTCAATGTTCTTTTTTATACTTACTATCTCTTTATTTAGTTGTTTGTTATGACCATCTATTGTTGATCTCAGATCTTTAAGCATACTAACAACCATTATTTTAAACTCTGCATCTGGTAATATGCTTATATCTGACTCATTCAAATTCTTTTCTTGGGATTTCTCTTGATTCAATTGGGTTGCATTTCTCTGCCTTCCCATTTTGTCTTTGTATAAAGATGCTGTGGCCACTGGAGTGCAATTGGTGTGGCCTCTGTGTTCCCTAGGTGTGGTATGTATGCAGGCCCACCACCAACCTGCTGCTGCCTCAGGCATTTGGGAATGATTTTGCTGGTGCCAGCTGGCTGCAGCTGTCACTGTGGTTTCTGCCTCTCCTCCATGGGTGTTCACATGCCTGAGTCTACAAGCCTCGGCATTTGCACTGCCCCCAAAGGTGTGGCTGCAGCTACACCCAAGGCTTCCAGCCTCAGTACCATGAGTAGGGGTGAACACATTTGCTCAGTCATGGGTCTTAGCCTATTCCCGGGCTTTTGCCTAATCCATCCAGGCGGAGCTGCACTCCTGAGTCAGGCCACAAGCCTCAGCTCTGTGGACTGGGTGGGCCTGCATGCCAGCACTCAACCACGGTTCTCTGCTGTTCCCATGCTTTTGTCTTTCCCCTGCGGGTGAGATTTCAGGCAAACCCGCAGCCAACAAGACCCTTTCATGTGCCCCACCACTCCCACTGGGCAAAACTGAGCTCATGATGGGCCTCAGTCGCAGCCAGCCTGGCTTCTGCCCCTGCCAATGTGACAGTGCTTTCATGTTCCACTGCTGCAGGCCCTCTGGCGAGCCCTCAGCAGTGTGTGTGGGGGCACTCACCTCAGACCCTAGCACTCAATACTGTATTCCTCAAGGCTTTCTTTTTCTAAGTGACTCTGCTCTGAGTGCCACAGAAGAGCTTGTTTGGCTGGTGTCCTCCTTCCCTTTGCAGGAATTGCCGTCTCAAGCGGAAATATTCACTTCAGATTTGGGGAGTGAATATTTCTCAAGTGAAATATTCACTTCACTTAGCCCAGGGGTTAGGGTGACTGTCCCTCAAAATCATTCTGCCTGTGTCTCCTAGATTACACTGTCTTCCTGCTACTGAATTCCTCTCTTCTTACCCCATACCCCAGAGCCCCAAGTGAGTGGTTGTGAAAGAGTTTTTTTGTGTGTTCCCTTTAAGAGGAATCCTGGGTCTGAAAAATCTGTCTCTCACAAACAGTATCCTGACTTGTTTTGTAGCTAAATACTGCCCATATGCTTCTTCTAGGCTCTGAGACTGCAGACTTTGTTCCTGGGGCCCAGGGCCCTCCATACTCTGCTAAACGCACTTCCCACCACGGAAATGTTTCCAGGCTGCCATTTGCTCCTGGGAGCTGGGCAGTCCTCTCCATGTTTCCATTCTTTTTACTAGTCTCAGTGTAGCTTCTTCGATGTTCCTTGGTTAAAGAGTACTCTTAGTTTAGTCCAAAGTTGGTTTTTCCAGATGATGGTTTTTAAAATTAAGTTGTAATCCACTTTGGTTTTGGGAGGTGGAAGTTGGTACATCTGTGTACTCTATCACCCCTTACTATGCCTTTTCCACTTATACAAAGACATAGCCATTCATATAAAATTCCAAGGGGCTCCTTAGGTGCCTCACCAAGGAATGTGATGAGAAGTAAGTTGGCAGCTGAATATTCTGAAATAATGTTGACATTTTCTAAACAAATTTAGGCAAAATGGCTATTTCTATTCTCTCTTCTGCAATCTGCTGTTAAACCCATCCATTAAGATTTTCTTGCTTACTTTTATTAAGATTTTATTTCACACATTATACCTCTCAGTACTCAAATTTCCAATTGTCTTTCATTTTTTCAAGAATATTATTTTTCATCAAAGAGAAGATTTGTGAAATTATATATATATATACACACACACAAAAAAACACACACACTCACACACATACACACACACAGACACAAAGATACAGATAACAGGACAGCACATCCCATAGGGAAGTGAGGGAGGAAGTCAGGGGCATTGGGGGAATGGGGGTGAGATGGGGGCATGTATTTTATGGGGTGAGGGTGTTACATTGAATGAGACACTTGACTCCCACTCAACACAATAAATTTAAAAATTTAATAAGAAAATGAATATAGTTTTCCTTTTTCTACAGACATTACTCATCTGCCACTCATTATGAGTATCTATTCATTTTTGTCCTCATATGCTTGTCTAATAGCTACATTCCTGTGAAATCTAACATTTGGCTCATCGCAGAGTCTGTGTTTTCTCCCAAGCAGGAGTAAAAGCTGCATGACACTCTATTCTTGGAAGGTTTATATGGGTCAGTCTCAGCTGAGACTGCAAATGTAAATGCACAGGAGGCAAAGTAGTGTTGTTCTGAAAGTCCACATACAGAGCAGGGGCTGTGAGGCAGAAACAGAGGGAGGACATCTACATGTACTGACTGTGTGCAGAACTTGGCTGCTTTAGAAAAAATCAAAGCATAGTCAAGAATCCTTATCTAGTAAAATGATGAGAACAACTGTTCCCAGTGGGAAAAACTTCTTGTCCTGAAAGACTTAAAAAATAAAATAAAACATGGACCTTCCTGGTCCAGGGAGAGGACAGGGGTCCATGTCCCAGACAGCTAAATTACAGGTGATGCATTTTTTCCACATGGAAGAAACACATGATCTTTGTCGGACTTCCAGGGCCAGTAGATTGTAAGCCCTTTCCCTAAGCCTACAAGCTCTGGGAAATAGCATTGCCTGCTGAGAGACTTTGTAAGTGACCTCTTAAGATGAAGAATGTTGTCAGAACCTTACTGATGTTCATCTTGGACAGGAAATTCTCTTAATATGAAACAAACCCAAAGCCAGAGTTCTCTGCATGACACACATTCCCATGTCACAGGAGTTGGCATTCCTGGAATAATGATCTTGGAATGTGTCAGTCAATCTCTGTGACCAGAAAGGGAGGACTGGTTTTGACCCTTATGCCAAACTTGAAACCCACTAGACTGACCGGCTAACAGCTGTGATGGACAGAGATGTCTGCCACAGAGATGACAGACAGAGGTCCAAATCTGTAGAATGGTTCAGCAGGGACTGTGGAAAGTATCAATAGGGAAGGACATCTTAACAGGTGGGGGGCTCTCTTTACAGGGCAACAGAAAATGATCTGTCCCTCGAGTTGGGACCTTTCCTCATAGTCTGTCCCTTGAATACTCAAGGCCCCTGCTTGGAGCCTTCATTTGGAACCAAGATGGGGCTGTGCTGTTTCAGGCTGTCCCTGGGGTCAGCTGTCCTTCAGACACCCCATAACTACCCATCAGCAGTGACTCTGTCGTCTTAAAAATGGCACATCAGGGACATGTGATCTAACAGTGCTAACCCCACACATTTTTGCATCTCTCTGCATAGAAGACACAGCCTGTGGCCCCTATGTTACTTCTGACAGTCCTTACTGTGGGGGTGGCTGGCTGTCTCTAAGGGAGGAGGTTGCACCTCGTGACAGCATGTGTCACACAGAGCGGGGAGTACCTGGTGGGATTCTGCAACCCCATGGAGGCAGGTGTGACTGTAGTATAGAAAGGACTGTAGTACAGACTGTTATGCATCTGTACACTGGTTCTTCTCTCTCAGCTAGTGTCTGGGAATTTGGATTGCCAGAAAGTTCCCACTACTCTTTAACTGGTAAGGATGACTTCCAAATGGAAAGTGTACAAACAAAGTAGTTTATGCTGCTTTCTTGCTAGGAGATGGAAATGGGGTACAAGCAAGGCATAGAGGGCCCGTGGGACCTTTCCCAATTACAGTCTTAGACACCAGGTCCCCAATGAGCTTCCCTGCCAAATGTCCCTCCACATGGGCCTATCTTGGGTGATGCCACAACAGAGACCCATGTACATGCTGAATTTTATCCTGTGTACAACCTACCTTGGCTGGATTCTGTGACCAGCCAAAACTTGGTGGGGTTTCAGGGACCCCCAACAAACCCACCATGGCACAGCAGGTAAAGAAAGAAGGCCACACTAGCCCTGTGGCTCACTTCCTGCTGTGTTTTCAACATTTAGGTGTTGGGGACACTGTACTTTCCAAACATTGAAGCACCATTCACAGTGAAATTGGTTTCCACCCGCCAAATGAGAATCCATAGACACAGTCCTCAGACCATTCCCTTGACTGAACAGGACATTTTATAGCAGACTCTGAAGTACTGTTTTCAATTTCAAAACTAGAACTAGACTCACCAGAATAAAACAGAAACTGCTTCTTGGCCTGCCCTTTGTGGGAATCCCAAATTATGGTTGTCTGTTTTCCATAACTCAAAAAGAAGACATCAGTAACTGGTCTCCTTATGAAGCTTTCTCTAGAAATATTTATCATGGAAGAAAAGGTAGTGGCCAGTTTGTCATTTGGTGGAGAAGAAGATGTGTACTTCTTCAGTACACCCTGTCCAGGAATTGAAATCAGGACATCCACGTGCCAGACCAATGCTCTACCACTAAGCCAACTGGCCGGGGCCTGGATAGAAGACTTTTAGATTCACTTTGCACTGGAAAGGTTATACAAATTCACAGTTCTGATGCACTTTCATTTTCTGTATCACTAATTGCATAATATTGTGGATGATTACATTGAATAGTATACCCCAGACAACAGAAAACATTAAGTAGCAGAAAAACTGGTAAGAATCAAAAATATATTTTCACCCCTGGGGATCAGACTTCCACTAAAGGTCAGTGACAACATCTCTGTAAACTACAATTCCACCCTGGGTATTGCCTTCTAGAACATTATTAGTATTATTTCCTTCACTGCTTGACCAAAGAAGGCAGACAGTGCACAATTTCAAATGTGTGTGTTCCCTGACTACACAGCTCAGTGTCTGGTAGTCAGAGTGGGGTAGAAAATGAGAAGTGAATGTAAAACCAGCCCCTGAGACAATGTGAGATGAGGACAGAAACAACTTCTTTTTCCCCTGACAATTTGAGACACATGGTGCAGGGGTGAAAAGGCTCCCAATCTGGGATAGTAAGAAACAAACATAGTGTGCCCATTGGCTTTGGATAGCGGTCACTCAAAACCGATGGAGATAGACTGTGACGTGAAGACCCATACAGCAAAACCACGAGTCCGATGTGTTCATTTGTACCTGGAACCCCATAAGCGACCTTCTTGGATTCTGGGTGAGGCCATCAGACTGGTTCCCCCACTCATGCTCTTGTGCGGAATGCCACCTCACAGAACTCGTGCTCCATTACCTGCCTGGAGCATTCTTCAGGTTGTGTGGTGTGGGGTGCCCACCATGTGTGGCTCTCTTCTGGGTGCTTCTGATTGTGAAAAACTGGTGTTTCTTTCAAATCTAAGACTTCCTGCTTCCTTGTTAGCAGCCAAGACAACCTGCATCATGCTTGTTGGTTTTCCTGGCTGTGTTGTGACACCACCGTTTATTGATAGCATGTTGCTCTTGAGTGTGTCAACTGCTCTATGGACCCATGTGCAAAACTCCCTGCATTTTATTGGGAGAGCTCACCCCTGCCCATGCTACTGAGACTGGCAGCCCTGGGCAGATACTAACTCTATTCCCAGCTGCCCCACCCCCAGCTCTGACCTGCAGGAGCCAAGAATTCATGCAGCTCACACAATTAGAAAAACAAACAGCAGGTTACAAACCCACTTCTAACTGAATGCTGGACCATGTCCTTAGTCTATCTTGATTTTAAAATGTTGCATCTATACTTGGGTGGCATAACTTCCTCCTCTCTATGTGATAATGTCCTTCAAAATCAGTTCTGCTTTTCCCAATGAGCTGATCACAATATGTAGTTCAGGGGTATAGCGAGAAGAAGTGAGCACTAAAACCACTCTGCTAGAAGAATCCCTCCACTCATGGCCCCAAAGAAATAAGTAAGCAGGATGAGCTATTTGGGGCACTATGACCTTGAACATCTCAGCCAAAAAGCTGTTCTGGAGACGAGATATTTTCATCGACCATTGCTCAACCATCCACATCTTTATGCATGGGAAGGAGTCCTATTTGCTTAAACGTGCATTAGTTGCATTTCTGTGGGTGGATCTACCCTTGGCCTCTAAAACAAAACAAAACATCTAAAACATTTTCTCAGCTTATTTCTTTTTAAAAATTACTCATTGATTTCTTGCCACACAGAGAAAATGGCAGGAGCCATGAGGAGTCGTGGGTTCTGTCCCCTCTCTATGCAAAGGAACTGCGCTTCTGAGCTGGGTCTCCTCACCTCTTGCCTGTGCTTCCATTCCTTTCCTTCAACTTGGGGGTCATGTCCCTCAAAGAGTTGATGGAAGGCTCAGGTGTGACCACAGGATAAGACACTTCTGATCCCAGGGAAGACCAGGAACCAATGGAGACATCACCAGGGCACATTCCAGGATGGGGGTCACTCATAGGAGGACAGGGTGATGTCCACACACATCACTGGGACCAATGTGACACTTCCCCTGAGGCTATGGTGCTGCAGCTATGTCCTGTGCTCTGGTGTTGTCTCGTTATTCTTGGAAGACTGGCACCTGTAGGAAGAATGCTTCTCTCTGGGGCTGTTACAGCCTGCAGCACCAGCAGGCTGAGGAGCACTTGCATCTGCCATATGCCATTGGAGGGAGGGACTTCTGTGCCTCTAACTGTTCACTTTGAACCTACCTAGTCCTGTGCTCAGCATGACAGTGGTAAGAACAGAGATCAGGAAGTAAAAAACAGAGAAGGAACTCCTCAGGGATGGCCCCTTGGCAGGAGTGTGGGGTATGAAACACCAAGTGATTACAGAATGTGGTGGTACACTGATGAAAGACTCATGCCAGGTCAAAGCATATGTGACTCTCTGTCCACTTTGTGGCTGTCCTTCAGACATGTCTAAGCTGGTGGGCAGCTCCTGCTCAGTGAGAGGTACCCATGATAAATCTCTTGACAGCAGGAATGCTCAACAGTGGCATCACACACATCTGTGGCATGGGGGAGGGGCACTGTTCCTTGCACTGCCCAATCTTTAGCATCCCTGGCCTCCAACTGCTACTTGCTAGAGGCTTGCTTATTACAAGCTGTGATAACCAACAGTGTCTTCAAGTGTTGTCTAGTGACCTCCCAAGATGACCCGGAGGGACTACACCTCCGAAAGGACACTTTCCCAGATCTACTATCCACTTACATTTCTGCCTGACTTGTCAATACAAGGGGTAAATTTTACCATTGATACACAAGCCACCCTTTGGTGCAACATCACAGAATTCAGGTGGACACACACTAATAGGGAATCACCAGATGAGGTGAAACTATTTCAGAAGAGAAAACAAGAAAGGGTATTGTCACGACAGCCTGGGGAAGGTGTGAAGTAAGCACTATATTTAATTTATATACAGCACAGCAAGTTCTTCAAGCACAGGGTCTTCCCTTTGAGTGAGAAAGCAGCATGGACACAACCTAGCCTCACCCAGCCAAGCGATAAAATAGACTCAACACCAAACCAAGGGCAGGCTCTGTGTGTCCTGAAATTATGACACAGCTGTCTCATGCCTCTTCAGTAATGGACTTCATGCACCATTTGAGTGGACACATGAACGACATCACCCAAAAACCAGAGGTCCAATGCATCAGCAAAACCTGCTAGATGATCAGCCACCAGCCCTCTGAAATACTGCCTCAGGGAGAGAACACAGGTCTGTGCCATGGCAGGAGCCCTCTGCCCTCTGCGTGATGCTCGGGCCGCTGGGCTGTGGGCTGAGCCTCTTTGGCTGAAACAAACTCCCAGTGCCCCCATTTGAGGCATTACAAGAAATATCTTTATTAAGTAATTTAGTGGACCTGCATACTTGGAAAACTGACCGCTATCCAAAGCCAGTGGGCACACTGTGTTTGTTTCTTAGTATCCCAGATCAAGAGCCAAAACCAGAGCCTCTCAGGTTTCATTGAGCACATGTCCTGTGTTTGGAAAGAAAGTTTGATTGACAGATGCCTGAGCTGACACATTGCCTATCACTGCTCTTCTGCTACAAACCGCAGTTGAGTGGCTGCAACAGGGACTGTATGGCCCACACGTGCAAAGATTTTACTGTTGTATTTACTCCTCTGTAGAAAATGTTGCCAACTTGACTTTCTCTCTCTCTCTCACTTTAAAATATTTGCATACACATTCAAGGTCAATGTCATGGCCTCCCAGATCCCTTCATGTGGGAGCCCACGCCTAGAGTGATGGTCTCAGCAGGTGGGGCCTTTGGGGAGGAGATGGGGTCCTGCAGGCAGTCTTCAGGAACGGGATTAGCGTGATTGTATCAGAGGCCCCAGGGAGCTCCCCAGCTTCTCCCTTACACCAGAGGAAGTTACACTGAAAAGTTGGCAGGAGCAAACCAGGCGGCAAGCCCACACCAACCATGGACTGGCTGATACCTTGATCTCAAACTTCTCAGCCTCTGGAACTGTGAGAAATAAATGCTGGCTGCTTCTGACCATGTGGTGTGTGGTCCTTTGTTACAGCAGCATAAGGCACCAAGAAAGCTCTTTTTGTGCCAGCTCTGGTAACAATGTCTGCAGCAGCGGACACTTATTAACTGTTTCCTCCGCGCCAGGCAGCAGATACAAGCCTCCCAGTGCCAGTCTGTGTAGCACAAAGCTAGCTCAGTCCCAATTTGCCCTCAGGAGCATCCTGCTCTCTTTTCAAAATCGGTGGAGAGCCTGGGCACCCGCCTTCGCCCGAGCACAGTCCTCAAACCCTCTCGTCCCGAGTCCCAAACCCAGCCGGCTTTGCTAGAGGTGGACACCCCCACTGCCATAGACGTCTCTGTTTATCCTGCTCTCTGGTCTAGAACAGTGCTTTGTTGTTCTTGGGTTTGGGAGATTTGGTGCCCAAGAGGAGGACATTCAACAATATCTGGAAACCTGTCTGGCTGTTACAGTGGCGTGTGTGTGTGCGTGCATGTGTGTGCTTAGCCTGCACCACCAGCATTGTATGGAGAGACATACTAAACCTGTGCTGAACATCCCACAACACCCAGGACAACCTCGTATGATGAAGGGTGACCGTGGCTGATGACCCAACAGTGCGAGGCTGACAACCCTGCTTCAGATTCCCCATGCCTCCCCTGATGCATCCCTGCTTCCTAATCAGAAACAGTAGCTCCTCCCCACCCTCTGGGATGACACAAGCTCGTAAAAAGCAGGAGGCCCACTTAAAATTATTTGTTTTCACCCTCAGTACAGCACCTGAAGGGCAGCACAGCTGGTGGATGGAAAGATGGACAAACAGACCAGAAACATTGGCGAGGCTGACAGAAACCACAGGTAGTGAGATCCAGAATCAAACAAGGTCCCCACAGCTTTCCCATAAAAGACTGAGGGCAAGGACAGAATTAAGGTTTAGGCACAACCTCCTCACAGCAGGAACGCTGTTTCCAGGCAGAGATCACAGCTACACAGGCAACAATCTCAACCTAGGGAATCTTTTGGCCCATAAATACTGAAAAAGGACAACTAAGTATGCAGTCATGAGCATGTAAAACACAGAGTAATTCTCCTATTATCACTTATTAATAATTGCATAATTATCTAGATAATTACTGTGCACCTGCTTTTGCCCCACTCTGTAGAAACCTGAATAAAACACCATATTAAACAGGAATAACAGTTACAACACAAAGGTGATATTTGGTGCTAGTTACATGCATCACCATTTTCATCACCTCACAGAAGTGGCAATCACCTATGAGTCCAACTCAATAAATACACGTTCCACATGGGGAAACTGAGTCACAGGGTTCTGTGATTCCTCCCCTCCCCTAAGTCTATGCTCTTAAACCCACACACTGAAACTGGTTCAGGAATATCCAGGTGATGCAGATGCCTACTCTTAAACAAAAAGGTGAGAATCATTTCTCAGTAATACCCCTGACGTCCTTCAGCAGGAAATAAGATTCAAGCAAGGCGGACAGTACAAACACAAGCCGGGACCCTTCCCACACTAAGCAGGCAGGCAGAGGGGAGCGTATGTACTAACGCCACTCACAGAGAGAGAGCCATGTTAGGGATCAACATCGTCAAAGGCCAGGATGGAGGAGGCAGGTTGGGATTCTCCTGCAGACAGAGAGCAAGCTTCACGGGGCATCAGGAAGTCCACGGTCACTCCCATATAGTCCCCAAGATCCGTTCAATTCAAACATTCTATGCAGAGCAAGGAAGGTCCTCATTGTCTCCAGCAAACCCACTGGATTTTATTTTATGAAGGTGACTGAGTGATGACACGAAGAGCTTCATGCTCCTGAAAGAAGAATTGATCACTTATAATTCCTGAGAGGAGGGGCCGCATCCCCATTGCAGGGACAACACAAGGCAAATACCATGCACCATGCGGGGACCAGGAACCTGAGGGAGGAGGAGGAACTTGGGGGTCCTCTTTCATGAACCCCAAGCAAGGGTGAGTTACTTGGTGTGGACGTCCCCCACTGGAGAATAATGAGATGTGCATATTCATGTCTGTGGTCAGATGTTCAGAATATGGGTTGAGGCCCTCGAAAGCCACACAGGGAGGGACCAGTGAAGCACGTGGCCATGGGGCTCTGTGATGGATGGATGCCAGATGGCCTCCAGCTACCCCCCCAAGCCACCTCAGTGGCTGCAGAGGAGGCATGTGAGAACTAAGTCACTTGAAAAGTCACACCGTGGGCATACAGAACTTCCTTCTGTCTCTGCCAGTGCAGACATGCCAGGGACATTCTTGTCCCTGTGCACTCATCTGTCTTCCCTGGGTCCTCAATGCTTTCTCCACCAGGAATTCCACCAATTATCTTTGTGGGTCTGTGGGGCTCAAGGTGCTAGATCTGTGGACCTGCTGATAGTAGTAACCATGGAAGGATCGTGAAAGCTGAGGGTGTGACTGACAAATCAACCTGGAAAAGAATACCTTTCTCTCTTTCCCTCTCTCACACACACTCTCTCTCTTACATACATACACACACACACACACACACGCACATACACATACTCTTTCTCACATACACACACACAAACACATGACAAGCCACCAACAGAAAAGTAGGAATAAGAAATCACGTTATATTTCCAGGCCGATGTATCACTGATTCACTTCTTTCCTTCTTACAAAAGTTACCCACTGGTTTCCCTGGATGATCCCTCCAGCCTTCTGTATGAGAAGTAGTTCCTGTACGTTTATGCCTGCCACACCATTTGCTAAAATTCACCCACCCAGGCTGGCAGTTCTTTCCAATTCTGCAGTCTGACTCCACACACATGCACACAAGACCCTGACACTTTGCTGTGTTTATCTAAAAACAAGAGGATTCTATAGGGCTCACTTCCTGTGCAGAACCTCGACCATTCTGTGTCATGGGTATTCCAGTGACACCAACCAGTCACAGCTGACTAGCCATCACCTGGAATTCACTGAAAATGAAACACTCCTGGCTGGCACCCCAAAGGAACTCCAGAAAGATATCATTAAAAAAGAATTTTGAGAGATTCTATGATGACGGGGACTATGCAGATATTACAACTTCACCTTCCAGAAATAAATTTGATTACAATTAATTTAAAAATATTACCTTCAAAAACCAACTTTGGGCTGGCCGATTGGCTCAGTGGTAGAGCGTTGGCCTGGCGTGCAGGAGTTCCGGGTTTGATTCCCGGCCAGGGCACACAGGAGAAGTACCCATCTCTTTCTTCACCCCTCCCCTTCTCCTACCTCTCTGTATCTCTCTTCCCCTCCTGCAGCCAAGGCTTCACTGGAGCCAAAAGTTGGCCCAGGCACTGAGGATGGCCTTATGGCCTCTGCCTCAGATGCTGGAATGGCTCTGGTTGCAATAGAGCGGTGCTCCAGATGGGCAGAGAATTGCCCCCTGGTGGGCATGCCGGGTGGATCCCGGTCAGGCACATGCAGGAGTCTCTCTGACTGCCTCACCATTTCTAACTTCAAAAAAATACATCAACTTTGGACTTGAGAAAGAGGAGTCTATAACCAAAGAACAAAGAGAAAGCCACACCGGGACTGGTAGGAAGGGCAGAGACACAAAAAGTACTGCCTAGTTCTAGTAGGAAGCAATGTCTGAGGGTTCTGGGGGAATTTCACTGTGGGAAGGGTCACCTGGAGAGGGGTGGGTGCTCAATCCCAGGCCCAGGGCCCTATTCTGGAGCTGCAAAGTGAGGAGAAGCACCTACACAGCATTTGGAGGTGAAAAGAGCTGGGATTCTGTCTGTGAAAATGATGGAACTCTCAGAGACACAGGCTCAGTCTAAAAGGGCCCGCACAGAAAATATCATTCACAGCCACTTACCTGGGTCTCTGGTGTGGGAGAGCTGAGAGGACTAAAGTTGCACGAGGAGAATGTAAAGTTAGAGGCCCAGAGAGAGACACTGTGAGGGATCAGCACCACATTACCTGTAGTGATTCATTCTTCAGGACTGCAGTTGCCATCTTTCTTTGGCACAGTGTCTCCTCTGTGACTCATCAGCCAGGAAAAACGCAACTGCTCCACATTCAGAGTTTCTCCTACCCAGCTTTGGTGATGGGACATTCTGAGAGGTCAGGAATCAGAAGGTATGTCCGTGACTCAGTTTTCTGGTGTTGAAACAAGAGCACCTTCGCCAACCTCTCCTGACTCTGACTGGAGCTTATGCCTCAGTGGAAACTGCCCAATTTGCAGGCAGACCAATCCTATGGGTCTCAGAGGCCTCATCCTACTGAGGTCTGTGAAAAAAGTCTGGAAGTCTGACACCTGGAGAGAAGGCACAGAACCAAACACCCCATGTTTCCTAATCCCTGAATTGATGCAGGTGCTACACTCTAGCAGAGCTTTGTTCAGCAGCTGAGCACAACAAGCAGGCAGCAGACAGAGGCTACAGAAGGACGGATTCAGGGAAGTTTTGAAGCAAAACTTCCCCAGGCCCAGTGTGGGTAAAACCCAGGTCAGGTGTGTAGCTTACTGTTTCCATGTGCACCTAGGCTCAGCACTGGCAGCCAAAAATTCTGGATTGCCTGTAGCTCCAAGAAGGTTGCTGAGGGTGAGTCATAGGCAGTGTTTCCCACTCACTGGCATCAAGTTCCTGCCAGGAAGGCCCAGGAATGGCACATCCAGGAGTCAGCTGCAGAAAGCATTGGTTCAGGACCTAACAACCCTTCCTAGAGTGGTATTCTATGGGAAAGCTCCTCACACCTGGCCTAGCTGAGGCAATTTCCACTCTCTGTAATCAGTACTGACACAGGGGCTCATGCACATTGGCCAGGGTGCAGCTTCACAGTCAGCTGGCCTGGGTGCTGATTATCCTGCTATGCTTGGCTAGATCCCACAGGTGTAAGAGAGAGGCTTGGAGCATAGATATTTATTGTGTATGTATTTGTGAGTGTGTTGTTGTATCTGGTCGAGGGACTTAGCCACCTTTGGACGGTACTCAGTCAGCCCCAGAATAGAACACTCTCAGTCTTCTTCCCTTAGAACAGAGTCTCACCAGCTGATAGATATTCTGCAGAGAGGACTGTTGGCCACACTCAGTCTGAACCTGCTGCTCACTTTGTTGGGGAGAAGTAAAATTTGAGTATCCAGCAGTGGCTGATGGATTAAGCTCTGGAGTAAAGGCCACATTCCCCATACTGTGCTCCTGACCAACAGACTCCTGAAGTAGGTAGGGGGTGCCAACTTTGTTTAATTCACACCTATCCCACAGCTGCCCTATCCCACTAAGCATGTAAACTGTAGAAAGGATTGTTAAGTGCTGGGAATTACAGCCAACATTGCCGTCTTACCACAAAAGACTCTAGGAACACCCAGCAGCTACAAGAGGAGGAGGAGCAGCTGAAAGTGGAGACAAATCTTACAGAGCTTGGGGATTTTATGGAACTGCTGTCATCTATAAGCAGGAGGAAGTTGACTCTTATAGAAAGGTTGGCCCCTTTCACACTAACTAGGTTCAGAATACAGAGACACAAACAATGAATAGTGCAGTAGCTGCAGAGAGGTAGCACACAGGGGCTATAAAGCACAGCTGATGCCAACCCATAAAGAGCCAACACCACTGGAAGTGGGTGGCAGAGAGCATCAACTCTAGACTCAGCTATCTACTCAGGCAGCACACCAGAACCTGGAGTCTAGCAGGCACCAGACAGTGTTGTGAATAACTATGATAAACACTACCGACATTGCACCATGTGTAATACACTTTATCAAAGTTGACCCTACTGCCAGCTAGCCTGAAGGTATCCCCCACAAAAGGACCAACTCATCTAATACTCACATACAACAAGAGGAAAATTAATATCCTCAAAAAGAATTCCTACAACACGGAACCGTTGGCCTGTAGGTTAGTAGCAATAAGCCCATCTACTTCATAAAAACACCACAGAAATTTAAAGTCAGACAGCATTACCCAATACACAGACAAAATAGGCAGACAAAGAAATGTGACTCACATGAATCAACACAAAAAATTCCTAGAGAAAGGACTGAAGGTTATGGAAGTAACCAAACAAAAATTCAGAGTTTAAAATAATTATTTTTTTGGATGCTCAAGGATATTAGAGCAACAATGGATGGATATGATGAACACCTAAATAAAGAGATACCAAACTTCAAAAAGGATATTGAAATAATAAAAAAATAACAGTAAGAAATGGCAAGTATAATATGAGAAATCAAGACTGCACTAGAAGGAATAAACAGCAGACTGGAGGAAGGAAAGGATTAAATCAGTGATTTAGAGGACAAGATAAACAAAAGCATAGAAGCAGAGCAGCAAAAAGAACAGAGGGTCAAAAACTGAGGAAACTCTAAGAGAGCTCTGTGGAAACATGAAGAGAAACAACATCCACATTATAGGGGTGCTTGAAGGAGAAGAAAACAAATAAGAAATACAAAACCTGTTTGACGAGATCAGAGATGAAAACTTCCCTAAACTGATGAAGAAAAAAGTCACACAGTACAAGAAGCACAGAAAGTCCCATTAAAGAGAAAGCCTGGAAGGCCTAAACCAAGATATATCATAATTAAAGTGCCCAAGTTAAGAGACAAAGAAAAACACTTAAAGCTGCAAGAGAAAAGAAGTTAATTGCCTACAGTGGAGCCCCCATAAGGGAGCTAATGATATCTGAATTATCAACAGAAACACTTGAGGCCAGAAAGAATAGGCAGGAAATATTTAAATTGGTCCAAAACAAGAACCTACAACCAAAATTTATAGGGGTGCTTGAAGGAGAAGCACCAATTTATAATTGAAAGAGAAATAAAAAGCTTCCAAACAAAAAAAATCTCAAAAATTTATGACAACAAAATTAGTACTGCTGGAAATCTTAAGGGGCCTGCTGTAAATAGAGCAAAGAAAAAAAACTACAATAAAGGGATTGCAGATTTAAAAAATAAAAGTGCAATAAATAAATCTATATCAATAATAACCTTAAATGTAAATGGATTAAGTGCTCTAATCAAAAGACATAGTGTAGCTGCATTAATAAAGTGACAGGACCCATACATCTGTTCTCTAAAATAGACACACCTCAGTACAAAAAACACACATAGACTAAAACTGAAGGGATGGAAAAAGTATTTCATGGAAATGGAAGTGAAAAAAGAGCTGGGGTAGCAATACTTATATCTGACAAAATAGACATTAAAAGAAACGCTGTTGTAAAAAATAAAAGTTTACTACATAATGATACAGGGAGCAATTCAATAGGAGGATATAACAACTGTAAATATTTAAGCGCCTATTACAGGAGCACCTAAATATATAAAGCAGATTTTGATGAACATAAAGGGTGAGAGCGACTGCTATACTATAACAATAGGGGATTTTAATACCCCACTAACATCAATGGATAGATTCTCCAGATAGAAAATTAATAAAAAAATGGTGGCTTTTAATGACACACTAGATCAACTGCATTGATTAGATAGATATCTTTAGGACATTACATCCCAAGCAGCCAAATATACATTCTTTTTAAGAACTTATGGTACATTTTCTAGGAAAGATTACATATGGAGAAACAAAACAAGCCTTAATAAATTTAAGATAAAATCATATCAAGCATCTTTTCTGATCACAATGGCTTGAAACGGACAAATCAAATAAAATAAAAAAATTGAAAAACATTCAAACTCTTGGATATTAAACAGCATGTTATTAAATAATGAAGGGTTAACAATGAGAACAAAATAAATCAATATTTTCTTTTTTCTTTTCTTTTCTTTTCTTTTATTTTTTTATAATAAATTTTTATAAATGTTAATGGGATGACATTAATAAGTCAGAGTACATATATTCAAAGAAAACATGTCTAGGTTATCTTGTCATTAAATTATGTTGCATACCCCTCGCCCAGAGTCAGATTGTCCTCCGTCACCCTCTATCTACTTTTCTCTGTGCCCCTCCCGCTCCCCCTAACTCTCTCCCTCCCTCCCTCCTGCGTCCTCCCTCCCCCCACCCCTGGTAACCACCACACTCTTGTCCATGTCTCTTAGTCTCATTTTTATGTTCCACCAATGTATGGAATCATGTAGTTCTTGTTTTTTTCTGATTTACTTATTTCACTCCGTATAATGTTATCAAGATCCCACCATTTTGCTGTAAATGATCTGATGTCATCATTTCTTATGGCTGAGTAGTATTCCATAGTGTATATGTGCCACATCTTCTTTATCCAGTCTTCTATTGAAGGGCTTTTTGGTTGTTTCCAGTTCTTTAAACTAATAAAAATGAACATACAACATCAGAAAATTTATGGGGCACAGCAAAAGCAGCCTTGAGAGAAAAGTTCATGGCATTCCAGACATACTTTAAAAAGCAAGTGAAAGATCAAATAAACAACTTAACCCTGCATCTAAAAGAATTAAAAAAAGAACAATAAGTATAGCCCAGAGGAAGTAGAAGGAGGAAAATAATAAAGATCAAAGGGTAAATAAATAAAATAGACTTAAAAAACAATACAAAAGTTCAATAAAAACAATAGCTTGTTCTTTAAAAAGGCAAAGAAGATGGACAATTGTTTAACTAGAATAAAAAAATAAATAAAAGGAATCCAACAAAATTAAAAATAAAACTGGAGAATTAACTGACACTGCAGAAATACAAAGAATTATATAAAAATAATATGAAGGTGAATATGCCAAACATAGGACAACCTAGGTGAAATGGGTAAATTCCTAGAAATATACAATTCACCAAGACTCAATCTGGAATAATCTAAAAACCTAAACCAACCAATTAGAACAAATAAAATTGGAAGAGTTATCAAAAATTTCTAAAATACAAAAAACCTGGGCTGGATGGCTTCACAGACAAATTTTACCAAATATTCAAAGAAAAAGTAACTCCTATCCTTCTCAGGTTATTCCAAAAATTCAAGAGGGTAGAAGACTTCCCAGCTCCTTTTATGAGGCAAGCATTATCCTCATTCCAAAATCAGGTAAAGAAACTATAGAGAAAAAAAACTATAGACCAATAACCCTAATGAACATAGATGCTAATATTTTCTACAATATATTAGCAAGCTAGATCCATCAATACATTAAAATAGTCATACATCATGATCAAGTGAGATTTTTTCCAGAAAGTCAAGACTGGATCAATATTTGCAAATCAACATATGTGATTCATTAAATAACCAAAGAAAGAACAAAAATCACATGATTATATCAATAAGTGCTGAAAAAGCATTAATAAAATCCAGCACTCATTTATGATAAAAATTCTTAGCAAACTAGAAATACAGAAAATATTTCTCAACATAATAAAGGACATCAATGACAAATCAACAGCCAACCTTATATTCAATTGATAAAAATTAAAAGCAGTACCCTTAAGTACAAGAACAAGACAGGTGTGCCCCTTATTCAACAACGTTTTCTAATTCCTAACCACAACAATAAGACAAGAAGAAAAAATAAAACTCATTCAAAAAAATTTCCAAGTCAGACAGCAATATCTAATACACCAACAAAATTAGCAGAAAGAGATATAGACCCAAATGAATCAACAAGAGTAATCTTCAGAAAGAGAACTGAATGAGATAGAAGTAACCAAATTAACAGATGCAGTGTTTAACATAATGATTTTTAGGATGCTCCAGAATCTTAGAACAACAATAGATGGACATAATGAGCACCCAAATAAAGACACAACAACCATATAAAAGGGCATTGATATTATAAAAAAGAACCAGTCAGAAATGACAAATACAATATCAGAAATGAAGGTTGCACTAGAAGGAATCAATAACAGGCTAAAAGATGAGGGTCAAATCAGCAATTTAGAGGACAAGATAACAAAAGCACAGAAGCAGAGCAGAAAAATAAACAGAGGTTCCAAAAGACTGAGGAAACACTAAGAGACCTCTCTGACATCATGAAGAGCAACAACATCTGCATCAAAGGGTTTTCTGAAGGAGAAGAGAACAACCATAGTTGAGAGAGCTTGTTTGAAGAAATCATGCAGAAGACTTCCAAATTTAATGGAGAAATAGTCACACAAGTTCAAGAAGTACAGAGAGTCCAATTAAAGAGAAATCTAAGGAGTCCTACACCAAGATAAATCATAATTAAGGTTTCAAAGTTAATAGACAAATAAATACTATTAAAAGCTGTCAGAATAAAGATTTTGTTACCAATAGAAGAGGCCCCATAAAGATGACATCTGACTTCTCAACAGAAACATTTGAGTCCAGAAGGGATTTGCAAAAAATAGTCAAAGAGATGCAAAAGAAAAACCTACAACCAAGACTACTTTATTCAGCAGGGCTATCATTTAAAAAGAAAAAGAAATAAGAAGCTTTCCAGACAAAATAAGACTAAAGGAACTCCTTACAACCCAATCAGTACTGCAAGAAATATTAGGGGGGTGGGTATAAAAGGAGAAAAAAATAAAATTAATGAAAAAGTATTGTAAATTTAAATAACAAATGCAATAAATAAGTACATATCAATAATAACCTTAGATGTAAATGGATTAAATGCTCTTATCAAAAGACATAGGGTAGCTGTGTGGATAAGAAAGCAGGGCAAGTACATTAGCTCTCTACAGGAGACTCATCTCAGAACAAAAGATACACAACAACTGAAATTGAAGGGATGGAAAAAATTATTTCATGCAAATGCAAATGAAAAAAAGTCTGGGGTATCAATACTTATATCTGACAAAATAGACTTTAAAACAAAGGTTATTTATAGTAAGGGATAAAGAAGGTCACTACACAATGCTGAAGGGAGCAATCCAAGCGGAGAGTATAACCATTTTAAATATTCCTGCACCTGATACAGGAACACCTAAATATATAAAGCAGACATTGATAGACATAAAATGTGAGATGGCAGCAATACTAGAAAAGTAGAAGATTTGAATACCCCACTACCATCAATGGAGAGATACTGAAGACAGAAAATTAACAAAGAAACAGCAGCCTTAAATGACACACTAGATCAACTGGATTTAATTGACATCTTCAGAATGATTCAACCCAAAGCAGCAGAATATATATTATTTTCAACTGCCTGCAGTGCATTCTCTAGGATAGATAATAGTTTAGGACACAAAACAAGGCTCAATAAAGTTAAGAAGCTTGAAATCAAATCAAGCATCCCCTCTGATTAAAAAAACATGAAACTAGAAGTTAACTCAATAAGAAAACTGAAAAACATTCGAACACTAGGAGGCTTAATAGCATATTATTAAATAATGAATAGGTTAAAATGAAATAAAAAAATAAAAATCTTCTTAAAACAAGTAAAAATGAACATAAAACAATTCAAAATATATGAGACACAGTAAAAGCATAAATGAGAGGGAAGTTCATAGCATTATAGTTATACCTTATGAAGCAAGAAAAAGCTGAAATAAACAACTTAACTTTGCTCCTAATGTAACTAGAAAAGAAAAATAAATGAAGCCCAGAGGAAATAGATGGAAAAAAGTAGTAAAGATCAGAGAAGATTAGAGTATAAGAAAATAATACAAAAAATTAATAAAATCAATGGCTACTTCTTTAAAATGGTAAATCCTATTGAGAAAACTTTAAATAGATTTGTTTAAAAAGAGGGATCAAATAAATATAATTAGAAATAAAAATGGAGAACAAACAAGTGACACCACAAAAATACAAAGAATAAAATAAGAAAATACTACAAAAATTCTTATGCCAAAAAATTGAACAAGTTAGATAAAATAGATAAATTTCTAGAAACACACCACACAATCTTCCAAAACAAAATCAGATATAATCAGAAAACCTAAACAGACTGATGACAACAAATGAAATTGGAACAGTTATCAAAAAGATTCCAGCAAAAAAAATCCATGGATAAGATGGCTTCACAGGTAAATTTTACCAAATATTCAAAAAAGAATTAATACCTATCCTTCCCAAGCTATTTTAAAATTTTCAGAGGGAGAGAGACTTCCAGCTCCTATTATGAGGCAGGCATTATCCTCATTACATAACCAGGTAAGGACACTACAAAAAAAAAGTATAGGCAAATATCTCTGATGAACATAGATGCTAAATTCTAAACAAAATATTAGCCAAACTTTTCCAGAAATATATAAAAAATATTATACATTATGACCAAGTGAGATTTATTACATGGAAGCAAGGCTGGTAAATATTTGCAAGTCAATAAATGTGACTCATCCCATAAAATAAGGAGAGGTAAAATCACATGATTCTATTAATATATGCAGAAAATATATTGAACAAAATTCAGCACCACTTAAGCTTCAAACTCTCCAGAAAGTGGGAATACAGGGAACATACCTAAACATGATAAAGGCCATCTATGACAAACCCACAGTCAACCTAATCTTCGATGGGCAAATATTAAAAGCAATCTCTTTGGACCTAAAACAATGCAGAAGTGACCCCTTTCACCACTCTTATTCAACATATTACTTAAAGTTTTAGCTAGAATAATCAGATAAGAAGTAAAATAAAGGCATCCAAATAGGAAAAAAAGTAAAATAATCATTAATGCTGATGACATAATACTGTAGGTAGAAAACCCTAAAGTCTCAGTAAATAAAAAATACTAGACCTGATAAATAAATTCAGCAAGAGGCAGGATATAAAATTAATATTCAGAAATGAGTGGCATTTTTATACATTAGTAATAAGTGTTCAAAAGGGAAAATAAGGAAACAATGTTCTTTACTATTGCCACAAAAATAAATGTAGTACCAAGAAGTAAATTGAACTAAGAAAGTAAAAGACTTGTACTGGAAAAATAAAACATTATAAAAAGAAATCAAGAAGATACAAAGAAGTGAAAGCATGTCCGTGCCATCTTCATGGCTAGGAAGAATAAACACTATTAAAATGTCTATACTACCCAAAATAATCTACAGATTCAATGCAATTCCTATTAAAATACCAATGGTATACTTCAAAGATATAGAAAAATTATTAAAAAATTTATATGGAACCAAAAAATAACAGGAATAGCCTCAGCAATCTTAAAAATAAAGAATAAAGTGAGAGGTGATAGATATGTGAATTTACCAGGATTCCAAACTGCTGCCTTGATGTTCCGCTTATCTGTCAGACCTTGTCCTAGAGGCAGAGAAATTCCAAGAAGCTGGCAAGCCACCCAAGGAGGAGCATTCCAGACATACCAGGACTTTGGATTCAACACCCACTTGCTCAAGATTCTCCCTTACCCTATAAAATTCATCCCCCTAGCATGTACTGATGCCCTTCTTTCGAAGAAGTGCCCCAGCAGGTCTTTCTCCTCTAATCAAGTCTGCACGTCTGGTGTTTGAATGCCGTCTCATTCTTACATCTGGTGCCGAAACCCGGGACAGGGTGCCAACTGCCTGGATGATCCCCTTGCCGGCAAACAGAAGGAACAACAAACTCCCCATGGGTCATCTAGCTGTTCCCTCAAATGATCCCAATTGGAATTATCAGCTTTATCATACCAATAAAAAACTCAGAGATCAAATGATTGATTACCTACAACAGACCCTCAGCAAACTTGGCAATAAAGACATAAATTATGACAAAATTAGAGAAATAATTCAGAGGCCCCAAGAGAACCCTGGAGAATTTCTAGAATGCCTTTCACAGGCCTTTCAAAGGTACATTCACCTAGACCCAACAACTCCAGCAGGGACCACCCTCTTACACTCACACTTTATCTCACAATCTGCTCCAGACATCAGGTGCAAGTTTAAGAATCTTGAGAATGGGCCTGAGATGTCCCAGAGAAACCTCTTAAATCTAGCCTTTAAGGTTTTCAATAATCGGTAAGACATGGAGAAGGAGGAACAACAAAAAAGGAATCAGGAGAATTACATAATGCTAGCAAAGGCCCTAAAAGGGAACCCTGTTGTGGGCTCAAAAACCAAACCCTTCTGAGGTCAATCCTCCAAATCCGAGCTGCTGGTCCCCTGCTTTAAGTGCCACCAACCTGGACACTGGGGTAAACAATGCTCTAATCCCCATCCACCACCAGGGCCTCCTGCATTGTCACGAGGAGGACCATTGGGGAATCAGTTGCTCCAGTCATCAGAGAGGGATCAGGTAAAACCTCCCCACTAATACCCAGTCAGCGACTGGTTTCCTAGGCCTGGCAATGGAGGACTGAGGAGGCCCTGGGACACCAGCCTTGGTATAGATCACCAAAAGTGAACCTAGGGTAAAACTTTGTGTATAAGGTAAGGAAATCTCCTTTCTCATTGACATTGGGGCCACCTACTCCACCCTCCCTGAATTCAGAGGACCTCTGAGTCCCTCTAATACCTTTATAGTTGGGGTCCCAGGTCTACACACTATCCCTCTTATAACTCCACCACTTAGTTGCATACTAGGCCAGTCATTATTCACACATCAATTTCTAGTTATTCCATAATGTCCCACTCCATTACTAGGATGGGACATCCTAACTAAATTCAATTCTACACTCCAACTATTTCCATTTAGCTCCACTCAAATATCACAACAAGAAACTTCCAATATTCTTTTTTTTGTTGGCTAGTGGTTTATCACCCCAACATGCTGACTCCCAACTTCTTTCCCCTCCCATTCCTTTCTCTCTAGTAGACCCATTGGTTTGTGATATTCAACAGCCATCCATAGCTAGACATCATACCCCTGTCCAAATCTCCCTTAAGGAACCCGCCCTCTTTCCTAATGTACCCCAATATCTCATTTCCCACAAACACCTCCTAGGACTAAAACCACTCATCAATAAATTCCTTAATGCAGGACTTCTTATCCCGACCAGTTTGCCATTCAACACTCCTATCCTTCCAGTAGTCAAACCCAACAGCACTTGTAGGTTAGCAGGACCTGTGAGCCTTTCCTTCAGCATTTCTTCCCATCACTCCCATAGTTCCTAACCCCTACACTATCCTTTCTACCATACATGCCAATACTACACACTTTACAGTGTTAGATCTTAGGGAGGCTTTTTTTTACTATTCCCGTACATCCTGACTATCAACACCTCTTCGCATTTACTTGCACTGATCCTGACACTTTACATTCACAACAGCTAACCTGGACCGTCCTACCTCACGGCTTCCAGGATAGCCCCCACTTTTTTGGACAGGCATTAGCTAATGACCTCAAATCACTAACTTTGTTGCAGAGCAACATCTTACAGTATGTGGATGATCTCCTTTGCATTTCATCCTTAGAAACTTCTGAATTAGACACCATTCAACTACTCAATTTCTTAGCTCACCTAGCTACTGGGTAGCTACTGCTAATGTACAGCTCTCCTTATCACAGGTCACATATTTAGGACTACAGTTGACCCCAGGACAGAAGGCCATCAAAACTGAAAGAAAATATCTAATATCCTCCATACCAACACCCTCTAGCTTCTCTCCTTCCTGGGAATTTTGGGTTTTCTTAGATCACAGATCCCTAATGACTGTTTGTTAGCAAAAGCTCTCTATGAGGCCACTAAAGGGGACCTCACCTCACCCCTAGATCCTATATTCCCAATACAAACACCCTTCACCAAACTCAAACAGGCTCTCCTTCAAGCACCTGCTCTACATCTTCCAGACTTAAACTCAGAATTTATTTTCTATGTTACAGAAAAACAAGGGCTTGGCCTTGGAGTCCTTGGGTGTCAAAAGAGACCCTTCCTCAGACCAGTCACTTATCTCTCTAAACATCTTGACCCCAAATGCAAGGGATGGGCACCCTGTCTCAGAGCTCTGGCAGCCACTGCCCTGTTAGCCCTTGAGAGCAAAAAGCTCTCATTAGAACAAAAAGTCATCATCAAATCTCCTCACAATCTACAGGCCCTTGTCACTCATAAGGTCTTAGCCCATTTTTCACCCTCTCAATTACAACAAGTTCATATCATCTTTCTTGAAAATCCCAAATTCTCTTTTCTGCCCCGTTCTAGTTTAAATCTGGTCACACTCCTCCCTCCCTCCTCCTTACCTCCAGCACATTGCTGCATCGAAATTCTCATATGTTTTGCTACCCCCTTCCCTCACCTCACTCCTACACCTCTTTCCACTCCAGACCTCACCCTCTTCATTGACAGGAGTGCACTTAAGACCAGACAACAGTCCACTCCGGCAGGCTATGCGATCATCACCGACCAACACCTCATCCTCAAAGCTCAGCCCCTACCACAAGGTACTACCTCACAACAGGCTGAACTTATAGCTCTTACAAGAGCACTGACTCTCAGCTCTGGCAAAATGGCTAATATTTACACAGACTCAAAATATTGTTATCATATTCTTCACTCAGCTGCAGCTATCTGGAGGGAGCATGGATTCCTTACTACCAAAGGCAATCCCCTCCAAAACCACACGTACATACAAAATCCTTTCAATGCAGCTCTTCTTCCCAAACAAGGAGCCATTGCTCATTGTAAGGGACATCAAAGAAGCACCTCTCCTATATCCATTGGAAATAACTTAGCCGATCAGGTAGCCAAGAAAGTTGCAACCCAGCCTCCTGATTCTCAAATTTACTTCCTCACCTCACTTACTCCACAATATTCCCCTAAGGAGAAAACTATCCACTCCTCTCTCCCACAAAAGGAGGAATGGTTTCTCAAGAAGTAAGCTTCTCCTTTCGCAATCCCAGACTGAGACCATCTTACAGTCCATACACAAGTCTTCCCACATAGGCTACCAACCTCTTCTAATCTACATCTCCTCCTTCCTCACGGGCAACAGTATTTCTGCAAGTCTTAAACGCATAACCTCATCCTGTCATATCTGTTCTCTTTGCACCTCACAGGGAGGAATACATCCCAAATCTTTCCCCACCCACCAGGCTTTGGGACAACTACCAGCCCAAAATTTGCAAATAGACTTTACACATATGCCTAAATATAAGATATTAAAATACTTCCTCACCATAGTAGATACCTTTTCAGGATGGATTGAGGCATTCTTCACTGAATGGAAGGATGTTAGTACCATTGCCACCATTTTTACTGAGCACATTACTCCCTGAATTGGTCTTCCTTCTGTACTCAATCTGACAATGACCCTGCCTTCATTTCTCCCATCACCCAATCCATCTCATCTTACCTAAAACTCAAATGTTAGTTACACATTTCATACCATCCTCAAGCCTCAGGGAAGGTCGAATAAGGAAACCAGGTCCTCAAAAATTATCTCACAAAACTCATTCTAGAAATACACCTACCTTGGCCTTAGCTTCTTTCCTTAGCCCTCATGAGAATTTGGGCTTACTTAAACTTAAGCCCCTTTGAAATTATGTATGGTAAACTCTTTGTTCTGGACTCCAGTCCCCTCACACTCTCAGATCCTGCTATGGGGTCCTACTTTGCTGCTCTGGTCCACATGTGAGCCAACCTACATGCTGAGGTCAACAAGCTGCTACAATTTTTTTTCATCCACTAAATATCACTGTACCACATGCTTTGGCTCTGTGAAATTTGGCTTAGGTTGAACCGAGCTAAGATATTGCTGCTGTGTGATATACACAGGGACACAGTTGCATTGGTGAGTGGGGTATGTTGTGAGAGTAATAAAGCTGTATAAAGAAAATGTAAAGTCTCAGTTTAAAGTTGTGAAGCTATTTAGCTTTAGCAGCAGTCATTTTAGGATTTTGGAAATTTATTCCCATGTCTCTGCAAACCAGGTGATCAGATGCAGAGCACTTCCATCTCTCTGGGGATAGAGTGGCCACAGAGAGTCAGCTGTGTGTCACCTCTTCTCCATCCAATGCTTTATCAGGGAACACTTTAGTTGTTTCAATGTCTTGTCCACTGTGAATAATGCCTTGATAAATTGTGGTGTATTGATGCTTCTTTCTATACCAATGTTTTCAAGTTTTATTCATAGATACCCAATAGAGAAACTGCTGGGTCATATAAGAAGTCTAGTCTTACTTTTGGGTGAACCACCATGCTTTTTCCATAATGGTTGTACCAATCTGCATTCCCACCAGCAGTGAATTCGGGTAATTTTATTCCACAGCCTCTCTAATACTTACTATTACAGGTCTTGTGGATAATACCAATCTAACAGGTATGAGTGTTCATCTTTATTGCAGTTTTAATTTGCAGTTTTTGATTCACTAGTGATGATGAGCAACTTTTCATATAGCTGTTGGCCATTTGCATGTACTTTTGGAAGAAGTGTCTGTTCAGGTCCTCTCCCCATTTTTCACCTGACTGTTTGCTTGTTTGTCACTGAGATTTGTAAGGTCTTTATATATTTGGGATATTATACCCTTACCAGAGCTATTGTTTGCAAATATCATCTTTCATTTATTTTGCTGCTACTCTGTTTTGTTGAACATTTCTCTTGCTGTGCAAAAGCTTTTTGGTACAACAAAATGCCATTCATTTATTTTTGCCTTTACTTCCCTTGCCTTGCCTTGCAGGTCAAGTTCGTAAACTGTACTACAGCCAAGGACCATGAGTTTAGTATCTATTCTTTTCTATGTAATTTATTGTTTCAGATCACATATTTAGGTCTTTGATTCATTTGTGATTAATTTTTGTGCAAACAGACAAACCATAGATGTTTCATTCTTCTGCATGTGGCCTTTAAATTTTCCCAGCACCAGTTATTGAAGAGGTTTTCTTTTCTCCACTGTGTTTTTGCCTGCTTTGTTAAAGATAATTTGTTTATATTGATGTGGTTTAGTTACTGGGATTTAGACTCTGGTCCATTGTTCTGTATGTCTTTTTTTCTGCCATTACCATGCTGTTTTGATTGTTGGTGCTCAGGAGGATAACATAAAGTTTGCTGGTGTGATACCTCCAGCTTCACTTGTTTCCCTCAAGATTGTTGTGGCTATAATGTTTTCTATGGTTACATGCAAATCTGTTTTCTGCTATTTAATTCTAATTCTTTAAAGAAGAATATTAGATTTTTTCTTGTATTTTTCTGAAGTGAGAAGCAGGGAGGCAGAGAGACAGACTCTCTCATGTGCCTGACCAGGATGCATCTAGCAAGCTTACCAGAGAGCGATTCAGTGCCCATCTAATGGATATAGTATTCTCAAATGAAAATTTGTCTCCTTCAGTCTTTGAAATGTTAAGGGTCCATTTTCTTCTGGATTGTTGAGATTCTTCTGAAAAATCTGATGATAATGTAAAAGACCTTTCCTTATATATTATAGTCTTCTTTTTTTTTTTTTGATATACCCTGTGGATTCTTTTCTGTCTTTGACACTGATTTTTGACAATTTCATTAGGGTGTGCCTTGGAATAGCTATGTTCAAATTGAGGGTACTTGGTGGTTTGTTTGTTTTTTGACAGTCCAATGCTCTTTCCACTGCTCCACCACCTAGTTACATTGGTGTTTTTTTATTATTATTTGTATTTTTCTGAAGCTGGAAACGGGGAGAGACAGTCAGACTCCCACATGCGCCCGACCAGGATCCACCCGGCACGCCCACCAGGGGCGACGCTCTGCCCACCAGGGGGCGATGCTCTGCCCCTTCGGGGCATTGCTCTGTTGCGACCAGAGCCATTCTAGAGCCTGGGGCAGAGGCCAAGGAGCCGTCCCCAGCGCCCGGGCCATCTTTGCTTCAATGGAGCCTCGCTACGGGAGAGGAAGAGAGAGACAGAGAGGAAAGAGAGGGGGACGGGTGGAGAAGCAGATGGGTGCTTCTCCTGTGTGCCCTGGCCGGCAGTCGAACCCGGGACTTCTGCACGCCAGGCCGATGCTCTACCACTGAGCCAACCGGCCAGGGCCGGTGTTTTGTTTGATTCTTGCATTTGAGGCTCTCTTTTTGCAGGTTTTGGAAATTCTTATCAAATATTTTTTTAAATGGGATCTCCATTTTTTTGTCCACTCTCTTTTTCTTCTGATGTACCTCATTATTCTGCCTTTGCACTTTCTGATTGAGTTCGACAGTTCTTGTAGAGTTTTTTTCAACTTCTAAGTCTCTCTTGTCTTCTCTCTGCATTATCTCTAGTTTTCAGAATTTGACGTGACTGGTTCTCTCTTCTATCTGGCCAGTTCTATCAGACTAACATGTTATCTCATTTTTCAGTTTATATACTGAGTTCTTTATCTCTTTTTTATTTTCAACCCACTTGGTGAATAACTTTTTCTGTTTACTGTAGTACTCCACCCCACTGGGAATCACCAGTGTTGTGTGAAAAAACCTACTCAAAACACAAACTGATACAAGAGGAGGAGGGGGAGGCCTGCCAAGAGAGGCAAATAAGGCCACCTGAATTTTTTTCTCTCACATTTTCTTGATCAAATGCCAACAAAAGTAACAGGATTACAAGAGAGGGAGATCAGGGGATAAGGGGAAAGGATGACTAATGGACTTTTTTTGCTGACAAGAAGAAAGAAATAATTTTATCAGTATATTTTTATTCTCTTGATAGTTAACAAGCACAAAGAAAGGGCTAACTAGAACTCTAGGCAATTTTCTAAAGCCTGTTTACCTGCATTTCTTTGTGTTTATGTAGCATCCACTGGCTACAAGAACAAGCATCGGAGACTTTCAGGAGTATAGATGTAACTTTATTGGCCAGTTTTACCTGCGCAGGGGCAAATTCCCGAGGTGTCCAGAGACACCGTGCTCATAAGGAGCTACAGATGGGAATCGCACCTAGTGCTCACAGCTAAATCTTTTTATAAGCTAAGCAAGCAAGCCTAATACAGAAGCAGATGTGGAGGTAACCTATTTGCTAAGGGGGCTGCACATAGCATAGCAACAGGGTCTGGGGTCTAGCTCATTGGCGAATTCCAAACCTAAACTTCTGATAAGGGTCTTTTAACCAATAGAATGCAAACGTTTGTCTCTTTTTCTTTTTTTTCTCTTCTCTCTCAGCTTCCCAGAGTCCCTATCTGTCTCTGCTTCTTGAACGACCTTGGGCATGTTACTCCTAACAGAACAGGAGCAGGACCTGCCTGTAACCCTTAAGTTCCCTGTTCCATTAGTGCCTGTTTATTTTCTGATCTTCTCTTGGTCCTTACAGTTTACACAAAGGTCACCCATTCACACTGTTTCTTGGTGTTTGCATCCAAGAGATATTCACTCATATATTTTAACTAAAGTTCCCCAATCCAAGTCAAAGAGGTTTCAAGTTTAGATGGGTGATATTTTACCTCTCCTTTTTTGTTTTAGTAAAGGTCAACAGAGAGGTAGATGGCTAGGTGCAGGTAAGGTAAAGAGCAGGCAAAGAGCATGTAAAGAGAGAAATAGGTTTTGAGGAGTTTACAAGAATGTCTATATTTTGAAAAAATTTTCAGCATGCCTGGTTAGATGTTTTGAACTGTCCCAGGTGATGTCAGGCACTCCCTGAGAGCTTGGGAGCAAGCTAGGCATCCTTATTTACAGAGATGGATTTATTTCCAGAGATGGATTCACAATCAATTTCTGGATGTCTGGAACTGGGTTGCTGCCTAGAGGCTGATGCCAATTCATGATGAGGCTGTACATTTCTTATTTCTTGCTTCTTAGCCAAAGAGATTCTGTTGATGAAAAATTGGAACATACCCTCAACCTCAAGTTAGTAATTTAATTGGATTCTGCCACTCAGTGTCAGCTAATATATACCAGTACAACATGAGAGCCTTAGGCCATTCCTTGGCTGATATAAAATTCCTCTTAACTGCAGTAAGACTAGAGAAAGAAATGTTCAAAAATTAATGGTAAAAATGCCTTATGTAATCTTTCTTGCAGAATGTGTCTTTCTTTCTGATCCTCACTTTTTTTTTGTTAATGTTTTAATGTGTTGAGCATGTTAAATGCAGGCCTGTCCTTTTGGATTATAAGAACATTTTTAATATTGCAATTTTGTAAAGCTATTTGGAATGTCTTAGATGTATAGAAAAGGCCATTGTCAGTGTCAATTACTTGAGAGCAGCAAAGAATAGAGATGCACCCAAAGAAGTGAGAAGTAACATGACAAGCTGCCTCCTTAGTAGCAGGATTAGTGTGAATCATGCTTGAATGGGTATTTATATAATAAAGAAAAGATTCCATAACTATTTCTTTTGCCTGTTTACATTACATGGCTGTAGTAGAGATAACCCTTTTCCAGAGTCAGAGCCCTTTTCCTACTGAAATCAAGTTGCTGACTATAACATTTTGTAGGTCTATGATGATCTCCATGTTATTTATGTAAGCTTGATTTTAGTAATAAAAATTTGTATCTAATTGAGACAATATCCAATCAAACCAAGAAATTCTTTAAATGGCTTTGTGTTTGAAAGATGGGTTTCCTCTAAGTTTTTACAGTTAATTAGTTATCCATTTTAAATGCAAAATATCCCAAGCATTTCTATAAAGGTAAAGAATCAAACTTGTCCTGTAGCATCAAATATCATATCTATAAACTAGATTCAAATGTCTGGAAAATTCAGTAATATTCAAATCAAATTTTATGCTTTTAGTATCTAAAAAAATAGGTGGGGCTCTCTGTATATCCCTGGGGCATCTGAACTTGTACCCTACCCAGGTGTAAGCACAGAGGTATTCCTGACCTTTTGTTTTACACACATACTCAATCAGGCATTACATGAATTTATTTTCATTGAAAAATATTGTCCTTCCTTACAAATATCTAGAAATAGATTATGTGGATTTGGAACCACAGGATGTCTAGAAATAATTCTTTATATCTGAGATTCTGTATGAGTCTATCTTACTGGAATGCAAAAATTAGAAGGGCTTGTACACAAAATTATAAATCCTTCTTTTAAGTAATATAGTATAACAATCTTAATTCTAGCTACTTATGCTTCAGATCTTAAAGGATCTGATTAAAGTTCCAAAGTTGCATTGGAATGTCCTGCAATAAACTTTTAGTCTTAATATTATTTTCCTTTCATAGAAAGTTTATTAAAGTTATTTTCCCAATTGGTTCAGTTTTATATTTTCTTTTAAATACATTTTAACCTTCTGGATGATATGTGGGCAATCATTGGTTTTAAGAAAATTTAACCTGTTAGCTTAAATGGGGAAAACGTGATTAACATAATATATATTGAGGAGGAACAAGACTCCCTTCTCCCTTGAGAAAGAAAAAAACAGAAGAATACAAGGGTAAGGAGCCAGCAGGGATAACTGAGTCAGCCAGTTATAAATTAACTATATCCCATAGTGCATTAAATGGTTGCTTGGAACACAAAGCAAGAAAATCAGAATCTGTATGTAGCTACACCCAGTGATCTGGGACCCCTTTCCCCCTTGCTGATCCTACTGAAAATTCCCCACTTTCTTTGAATCCTGTGAAACCTTAAACAAAAGAATTATGCACCCATTGCTTGGATACTGTGAATGTGTATAACCGTAAGAAAATCTAGTTCAAGGATTTCATGTGTTGGTGCTACTAACTTCATGTGCTCCACTGGCTACTAATAAATTCTCCTTTCTCTATTAGTTAAGTCATCTGAGTGTCTTACCCTCCATTGAATGTTGCTTTCTGCAACAGAATCACCCCTTAATATTCCCTCATGGGAAAGGGACAGAACTTTATTTAATAATCATTGGCTGATTATATATTTCTACCATTTGCACATAAGTTTTATTCAGAAGTAGCATGTAACTTAGTCAGATAGGGTTAAGAACAAATAAAGTAGCCCTCAGTATTCACAAGGACCCTAGCAAATTCCCTTTGTACGGGTATGGGTAATTTTAATTTCTCCTAAATTGTTATTGAGGAGAAAGGATATGCCTTTTCATAGTCCTTGGGACAACTATATGTTTACTTCTCTTTTTAATGTTATTCAAATACATGTGTATTTTAAATTCTATTTTAGCTTCCTATAATTTTAAGGTGACCTGTCTTTTTACAATAAAAAGACTCCTATTTGGGAAGTATATAATCCTTAACCATACATTCAGGCTTTCCACATTTAAAACAGGATGACCTGGTCATCATTGCTGCAAAAGTTTGAGCTAAGGAAATTTTGTTGTTTGACTCCTATAAACCAGTAAATATATTATTTGGAATAGGTCTGAATAGCCAAAATCAAATGTAGCCAGAATTAAACAGTTAAATTTTAAAATTCCTTTGTGAACCCATCAGAGGCCCAGATGAAATTGCGGGAATTTTTCATGTAGGTTAATTCTATTCATAGACAATTGCTGGCTTCTCTTTACCTGACACCAGATTGTCTTCAAAGAGAGATGCTAGAATTTCTGGATTATTCTTGTTTGAATTCCTGTTTGTATTTTCCCCTCAGTCAGGAGGGAGTGGTAGTAGAGGAGGCTACAATGGAAGAGAAAGGATGAAAGGAGGAGGAGTCCAGACAAAGAAGCTCAGATACTGAATAGTGGAGAAGCTGTAGAAGGAGAGGAATGGGAGATTAGCGTTTATTTACTTCAAAGGCCTTCACTTTTTCAGAGACAGTCTCTAAATTTTTATTTGAAGAACCCCTGTGCTTCTCCCAGAAGCTTCTATTTCCAATCAATGTCTACTTTATGTTCATTTAATATTAACTTTAGAGTTGGAATTTTCCAATTGAGCACACACAAAGAATCACCTTGGAGGGATTACAGATTTCTCACTCTGGCCACAACAAACTAAAAATTTCCCTTCTCAGTAGATACTTGTAAGTTAACCTGCAGAATTATCAAGGGGGGCTGGTGTCCTTGGGGTATGTTGGCCTTAAAGGTACAATTATCCATGTAAATTTTAGTTTTCTCTGTATATCTGCAAAGTTGGAACAAATTTTTAGGGATACTGTGTAGTGGATTCAAGTGTGCTGCTTGTGGGTTGAGCTCCAAGCTAATTTCACCTCCCAAGTCATCTCAAACCCTCTTAACATGTCTCAGTTTCTCTCCCCAACAGCTTAATTCAGCTGTGAGGACTCAGAGCACTAGGAACACACCCTTTGTATGTGTGTCCCTGGTTGAGACAATTATTTAATTATAATATAGCTGAATTTGGAAGTCCCTATGGGGAGACAATATATGTCATGAGAAATACCTTCTAAACAGCTCCAAAAAGATTCTTAGTTACCTAAGAATACTTGAGATTCAAACTGGAGTGAGGAAATACCCCTTATCTTCAGAGCTGAACAAATTGAGGCTCTCATTTATCCAGCAAAGTTTCTTTGTTCAAACTCACAGTTAAGTAGTTCCAATGGAAATAAAACAAAATTTAAAACCAGCCATTCCACCTTCAGAGCAATTGGCTCCCAGCCCTGCCTGATTATGCTAGCGGCCCTTACTGACAGAGCCTTACCCAGAGTCCTGCGCTGAGTAGGGGATAGAGTGGGGGTTTGCCAGCTCTTTGAACCTCTTACTTTCCAGGCAGAGGCAGCGGCAACCCCATAGCTGGATCATCAGGTTGCTAATTCACAAAGAAGAGACTTGGAGAGAGGCTCTGGGAAAATGGAATCTCTCATTGTTGGAGCCTGCTAATGCTAACAAGCCCTGACTACCAATGAGACGGAAGCCTAATAAATGGCATTGCCATAGAGACTCATCAACTGCAAATCTCTACCTAAGCGTGCCACAGGGGCAGAGCCTGGGGTACAGAGTCACCAACCAGAAAAAAAGGAGAGGAAAGAAAAAGGAAGAAGATAACCTCTCAAAATCAAGAAAAATCCACATATTTTATAACTTTTTCCATTTTTTTGTTTCTTTCATCTTCTTGTCTTGATTATTTTCTTTTTCTTCCACCTTGGTCCTTTTATTCTCTGCCCATTTTATTCTTTTCTCTTCTTGAACACATTCAAGGTCAATGTCATGGCCTCCCAGAACCCTTCATGTGGGAACCCACTCCTAGGGCGATGGTCTCAGGAGGTGGCGCCTTTGGGAGGAGATGGGGTCCTGTAGGCAGTCTTCAGGAATGAGATTAGTGTGATTGTATCAGAGACCCCAGAGAGCTCCCCTGCTGCCCCCTTACACCACAGGAAGTTACACTAAAAGTTGGCCAGCAGCAAACCAGGTGGCAAGCCCACACCAGCCATGGACTAGCTGACACCTTGATCTCAAACTTCTCAGCTTCCGGAACTGTAAGAAATAAATGCTGGCTGCTTCTGACCATGTGGTGTGTGGTCCTTTGTTATAGCAGCAAAAGGCACTGAGAAAGCTCTTCTTGTACCAGGTCTGGTAACAATGTTATGGCCGCAGCAGTGGACTCTTATTAACTGTTTACTCCGCACCAGGCAGCAGATACAAGCCTCCCAGTGCCAGTCTGTGTAGCACAAAGCTAGCTCAGTCCCAGTTTGCCCTCAGGAGCCTCCTGCACTCTTCTCAAAATTGGTGCAGAGCCTGGGCACCAGCCTTCGCCCGAGCACAGCCCTCAAACCCTCTCGTCCCGAGTCCCAAACCCAGCCGGCTTTGCTAGAGGTGGACACCCCCACTGCCATAGACGTCTCTGTTTATCCTGCTCTCTGGTCTAGAACAGTGCTTTGTTGTTCTTGGGTTTGGGAGATTTGGTGCCCGAGAGGAGGACATTCAACTATATCTGGAAACCTGTCTGGCTGTTACAATGGTGTGTGTGTGTGTGTGTGTGTGTGTGTGTGCGCGCGCGCGCGCGCGTGTGTGCTTAGCCTGCACCACCAGCATCGTATAGGGAGACATACTACACCTGTGCTAAACATCCTACAACACCCAGGACAACCTCGTATGATGAAGGGTGACCCTGTCTGATGACCCAACAATGCGAGGCTGACAACCCTGCTCCAGATTCCCCATGCCTCCCCTGATGCTTCTCTGCTTCCTAATCAGAAACAGTCGCTCCTCCCCACCCTCTGGGATGAAACAAGCTCGTAAAAAGCAGGAGGCCCACTTCGAATCATTTGTTATCACCCTCAGTACAGCACCTGAAGAGCAGCACAGCTGGTGGATGGAAAGATGGACAAACAGACCAGAAACATTGGCGAGGCTGACAGAAACCACAGGTAGTGAGATCCAGAATCAAACCAGGTCCCCATGGCTTTCCCAAAAAAGACTGAGGGCAAGGACAGAATTAAGGTTTAGGCACAACATCCTCACAGCAGGAACGCTGTTTCCAGGCAGAGATCACAGCTACACAGGCAACAATCTCAACCTAGGGAAGCTTTTGGCCCATAAATACTGAAAAAGGACAACTAAGTTTGCAGTCATGAGCATGTAAAACACAGAGTAATTCTCCTATTATCACTTATTAATAATTGCATAATTATCTAGATGAATTACTGTGCAACTGCTTTTGCCCCACCCTGTAGAAACCTAAATAAATCACCATATTAAACAGGAATAACAGTTACAACACAAAGGTGATATTTGGTGCAAGTGACATGCACCAGCCCTTTCCATCACCTCACAGAGGTGGCAACCCCCTATGAGTCCAACTCAATAAATCCATGTTCCACATGGGGAAACTGAGTCACAGGGTTCCGTGATTCCTCCCCTCCCCTAAGTCTATGCTCTTAAACCCACACACTGAAACTGGTTCAGGAATATCCAGGTGATGCAGATGCCTACCCTTAAACAGAAAGGTGAGAATCATTTCTCAGTAATACCCCTGATGTCTTTCAGCAGGAAATAAGATTCAAGCAAGGCTGACAGTACAAACACGAGCTGGGACCCTTCCCACACTAAGCAGGCAGGCAGAGGGGAGCGTATGTACTGACGCCACTCACAGAGAGAGAGCCACGTTAGGGATCAACGTCATCAAAGGCCAGGATGGGGGAGGCGGGTTGGGTCCCTCCTGCAGACAGAGAGCACGCCTCACAGGGTGCCCGGAGGACCAGGGTCGCCCCATATGGTTCCCAAGATCCCATTCAATTTGAACATTCTACGCAGAGCAGAGAAGGACCTCACTGTCTCCAGCAAACCCACTGGATTTTAATTTATGGAGGTGTCTGACCGATGACATGAGCTTCATGCTCCTGAAAGAAGAATTGATCACTTATAATTCCTGAGAGGAGGGGCCGCGTCCCCCTTGCAGGGACAACACAAGGCGAATGCCACGCACCATGCAAGGACCAGGAACCTGAGGGAGGAAGAGGAACTTGGGGCTCGTCTTTCATGAACCCCAAGCAAGGGTGAGTTACTTGGTGTGGACGTCCCCCACTGGAGAATAATGAGATATACACATTCATGTCTGTGGTCCGATGTTCAAAATATGGGTTTGAGGCCCTCGAAAGCCACACGGGGCAGGACCGATGAAGGAAGTGGCCGTGGGGCTCTGTGATGGATGGATGCCAGACGGTCTCCAGCTACCCCCCCCCAAGCCAGCTCAGTGGCTGCAGAGGAGGCATGTGAGAACTGAGTCACTTGAAAAGTCCCACCGTGGGCATGCAGAACTTCCTTCTGTCTCTGCCAGTGCAGACATGCCAGGCACGTTCTTGTCCCTGTGGACTCATCAGTATTCTCTGGGTCCTCATGCTTCCTCCACCAGGAATTCCACCAATTTTCCTTGTGGGGCTGTGGGGCTCAAGGTGCTAGACCTGGGGACCTGCTGATAGTAGGAACCATGGAAGGATCGTGAAAGCTGAGAGGTTGTTACTGACAAATCAACCTGGAAAAGAATATCTTTCTCTCTTTCCCTCTCTCACACACACTCTCTCTCTTACATACACTCACACACATACACACACAAACACATATACTCTCTCTCTCACACACACACACAAACACATGACAAGCCACCAACAGAAAAGTAGGAATAAGAAATCACGTTATGTTTCCAGGCCGATGTATCACTGATTCACTTCTTTCCTCCTTACAAAAGTTACCCACTGGTTTCCCTGGATGATCCCTCCAGCCTTCTGTATGAGAAGTAGTTCCTGAATGGTCATGCCTGCCACACCATTTGCTAAAACGCACCCACCCAGGCTGGCAGTTCTTTCCAATTCTGCAGTCTGACTCCACACACGTGCACACAAGACCCTGACACTTTGCTGTGTTTATCTAAAAACAAAAGGACCCTGTAGGGCTCACTTCCTGTGCAGAACCTCGACCATTCTGTGCCGTGGGTGTTCCAGTGACACCAACCAGTTCCAGCTGAGCAGCCATCACCTGGAATTCATTGAAAATGGAACACTCCTGGCTGGCACCCCAAAGGAACTCCAGAAGGACATCATTAAAAAAGAATTTCGAGAGGTTCCTATGATGACGGGGACTATGCAGATATTCCAACTTCACCTTCCAGGAATAAATTCGATTATACTTAATTTAAAAATATTACCTTCAAAAACCAACTTTGGGCCCTGGCCGATTGGCTCAGTGGTAGAGCGTCAGCCTGGCGTGCAGGAGTTCCGGGTTTGATTCCCGGCCAGGGCACACAGGAGAAACACCTATCTCTTTCTTCACCCCTCCCCTTCTCCTACCTCTCTGTCTCTCTCTTCCCCTCCTGCAGCCAAGGCTTCACTGGAGCAAAAAGTTGTTCCGGGCGCTGAGGATGGCCCCATGGCCTCTGCCTCAGGTGCTAGAATGCCTCTGGTTGAAACATAGTGGCGCCCCAGATGGGCGGAGCATTGCCCCCTGGTGGGCATGCTGGGTGGATCCTGGTCGGGCACATGCGGGAGTCTGTCTGACCGCCTCCCCGTTTCCAACTTCAGAAAAATACAAAAAAACAAAAGACAAACAAACCAACTTTGGACTAGAGGAAGAGGAGTCTCTAACCAAGGATCAAAGAGGAAGCCACACCGGGACTGGTAGGAAGGGCAGAGACACGAAAAATACTGCCCGGTCCTAGGAGCAAGCAGTGGCTGAGGGTTCTGGGAGACTCTCACTGTAGGAAGGGTCACCCTAAGAGGTGTGGGTGCTCAATCCCAGGCCCAGGGCCCCATTCTGGAGCTGCAAAGTGAGGAGAAGCACCTACACAGCATTTGGAGGTGAAAAGAGCTGGGATTCTGTCTGTGAAAATGATGGAACTCTCAGAGACACAGGCTCAGTCTAAAAGGGCCCGCACAGAAAATAGCATTCACAGCCACTTACCTGGGTCTCTGGTGTGGGAGAGCTGAGAGGACTAAAGTTGCATGAGGAGAATGTAAACCTAGAGGCCCAGAGAGAGACACTGTGAGGGATCAGCACCACATCACCTGTAGTGATTCATTCTTCAGGACTGCAGTTGCCATCTTTCTTTGGCACTGTGTCTCCTCTGTGACTCATCAGCCAGGAAAAACGCAACTGCTCCACATTCAGAGTCTCTCCCACACCAGCTTTGGTGATGGGACATTCTGAGAGGTCAGGAATCAGAAGGTATGTCCGTGACTCAGTTTTCTGGTGTTGAAACAAGAGCACCTTCCCCAACCTCTCCTGACTCTGACTGGAGCTTTTGCCTCAGTGGAAACTACCCAAATTGCAGGCAGACCAAACCTATGAGTCTCAGAGGCCTCATCCTACTGAGGTCTGTGAAAAAAGTCTGGAAAACTGACACCTGGAGACAAGGCGCAGAACTAAACACCCCATGTTTTCTAATCCCTGACTTGATGCAGGTGCTACACTCTAGCAGAGCTTTGTTCAGCAGCTGAGCACAACAAGCAGGCAGCAGACAGAGGCTGCAGAAGGACGGATTCAGGGAACTTTGGAAGCAAAACTTCCCCAGGCCCAGAGTGAGTAAAACCCAGGTCAGGTGTGTAGCTTACTGTTTCCATGTGCACCTAGGCTCAGCACTGGCAGCCAAAAATTCTGGATTGCCTGTAGCTCCAAGAAGGTTGCTGAGGGTGAGTCATAGGCAGTGTCTCCCACTCACTGGCATCAGGTTCCTGCCAGGAAGGCCCAGGATTGGCACATCCAGGAGTCAGCTGCAGAAAGCATTGGTTCAGGACCTAACAACCCTTCCTAGAGTGGTATTCTATGGGAAAGCTCCTCACACCTGGCCTAGCTGAGGCAATTTCCACTCTCTGTAATCAGTACTGACACAGGGGCTCATGCACATTGGCCAGGGTGCAGCTTCACAGTCAGCTGGCCTGGGTGCTGATTATCCTGCTATGCTTGGCTAGATCCCACAGGTGTAAGAGAGAGGCTTGGAGCATAGATATTTATTGTGTATGTATTTGTGAGTGTGTTGTTGTATCTGGTCGAGGGACTTAGCCACCTTTGGACGGTACTCAGTCAGCCCCAGAATAGAACACTCTCAGTCTTCTTCCCTTAGAACAGAGTCTCACCAGCTGATAGATATTCTGCAGAGAGGACTGTCGGCCACACTCAGTCTGAACCTGCTTCTCACTTTGTTGGGGAGAAGTAAAATTTGAGTATCCAGCAGTGGCTGATGGATTAAGCTCTGGAGTAAGGGCCACATTCCCCATAGTGTGCTCCTGACCAAGAGACTCTTGAAGGAGGTAGGGGGTGCCAACTTTGTTTTATTCACACCTATCCCACAGCTGCCCTATCCCACTAAGCATGTAACCTGTAGAAGGGATCGTTAAATGGTGGGAATCACAGCCAACACTACAGTCTTCCACAAAAGACTCTAGGAACACCCAGCAGCTACAAGAGGAGGAGGAGCAGCTGAAAGTGGAGACAAATCTTACAGAGCTTGGGGATTTTATGGAACTGCTGTCATCTATAAGCAGGAGGAAGTTGACTCTTATAGAAAGGTTGGCCCCTTTCACACTAACTAGGTTCAGAATACAGAGACACAAACAATGAATAGTGCAGTAGCTGCAGAGAGGTAGCACACAGGGGCTATAAAGCACAGCTGATGCCAACCCATAAAGAGCCAACACCACTGGAAGTGGGTGGCAGAGAGCATCAACTCTAGACTCAGCTACCTACTCAGACAACACACCTGATCCTGGAGTCTAGCAGGCACCAGACAGTGTTGCGAATAAATATGATAAACACTACAGACATTGCACTATGTGCAATACACATTATCAATGTTCACCCTTACTGCCAGCTAGCCTGAAGGTATCCCCCACAAAGGACCAACTCATTTAATACTCACATACAACAAGAGGAAAATTAACACCTTCAAAAAGAATTCCTACAACACAGAACTGTTGGGCTGTAGCTTAGTAGCAATAAGCCCATCTACTTCATAAAAACACGACAGAAATTTAAAGTCAGATAGCATTACCCAGTACAGAGACAAAATAGGCAGACAAAGAAATGTGACTCAAATAAATCAACACAAAAAATTCCTAGAGAAAGGACTGAAGGTTATGGAAGTAACCAAACAAAAATTCAGAGTTTAAAATAATTATTTTTTTGGATGCTCAAGGATATTAGAGCAACAATGGATGGATATGATGAACACCTAAATAAAGAGATACCAAGCTTCAAAAAGGATATTGAAATAATAAAAAAATAACAGTAAGAAATGGCAAGTACAATATCAGAAATGAAGACTGCACTAGAAGGAATAAACAAAAGACTGGAGAAAGGAAAGGATTAAATCAGTGATTTAGAGGACACGATAAACAAAAGCATAGAAGCAGAGCAGCAAAAAGAACAGAGGCTCAAAAACTAAGAGAGCTCTGTGGAAACATGAAGAGAAACAACATCCACATTATAGGGGTGCTTGAAGGAGAAGAAAACAAATAAGAAATACAAAACCTGTTTGACGAGATCAGAGATGAAAACTTCCCTAAACTGATGAAGAAAAAGGTCACACAGTACAAGAAGCACAGAAAGTCCCATTAAAGAGAAAGCCTGGAAGGCCTAAACCAAGATATATCATAATTAAAGTGCCCAAGTTAAGAGACATAGAAGAACACTTAAAGCTGCAAGAGAAAAGAAGTTAATTGCCTACAGTGGAGCCCCCATAAGGGAGCTGATGATATCTGAATTATCAACAGAAACACTTGAGGCCAGAAAGAATAGGCAGGAAATATTTAAATTGGTCCAAAACAAGAACCTACAACCAAAATTTATAGGGGTGCTTGAAGGAGAAGCACCAATTTAAAATTGAAAGAGAAATAAAAAGCTTCCAGACCAAAAAAAAAATCTCAAAAATTCATGACAACAAAATTAGTACTGCCCAAAATATTAAAGGGCCTGCTGTAATAGAGCAAAAAAAAAAAAAATCTACAATAAAGGCATTGTAGATTTAAAGAATAAAAGGGCAATAATAAATCGATATCAATAATAACCTTAAATGTAAATGGATTAAGTGCTCTAATCAAAAGACATACTTTAGCTGCATGGATAAAGTGACAGGACCCACACATCTGTTCTCTAAAATAGACACACATCAGTACAAAAAACACACATAGACTAAAAATGAAGGGATGGAAAAAGTATTTCATGGAAGTGGAAATGAAAAAAGAGCTGGGGTAGCAATACTTATATCTGACAAAATAGACATTAAAAAAATGCTGTTATAACAAATAAGTTTACTACATAGTGATACAGGGAGCAATCCAGAAGGAGGATATAACCACTGTAAATATTTATGCACCTATTACAGAAGCACCTAAATATATAAAGCAGATTTTGATGAGCATAAAGGGTGAGAGCGACTGCTATACTATTGATATAACACTAGGGGATTTTAATACCCCACTAACATCAATGGATAGATTCTCCAGATAGAAAATTAATAAAGAAATGGTGGCTTTTAATGACACACTAGATCAACTGCATTGATTAGATAGATATCTTTAGGACATTACATACCAAGCAGCCAAATATACATTCTTTTTAAGAACTCATGGTACATTCTCTAGAAAAGATTACATATGAAGAAACAAAACAAGTCATAATAAATTTAAGATAAAATCATATCAAGCATCTTTTCTGATCACAATGGCTTGAAACTGACAAATAAACTAAATGGAAAAATTGAAAAACATTCAAACACTTGGATATCAAACAGCATGTTATTAAATAATGAAGGGTTAACAATGAGAACAAAATAAATCAATATTTTCTTTAAACTAATAAAAATGAACATACAACATCTGAAAATTTATGGGGCACAGCGAAAGCAGCCTTGAGAGGGAAGTTCATGGCATTCCAGACATACTTTAAAAACCAAGTGAAAGCTCAAATAAACAACTTAACCCTGCATCTAAAAGAACTAGAAAAAAAAACAATAAATATAGCCCAGAGGAAGTAGAAGGAAGAAAATAATAAAGATCAAAGGGTAAATAAATAAAATAGACTTAAAAAACAATACAAAAGTTCAATAAAAACAACAGCTTGTTCTTTAAAAAGGTAAAGAAGGCCCTGGCCGGTTGGCTCAGCGGTAGAGCGTCGGCCTGGCATGCGGAGGACCCAGGTTTGATTCCCGGCCAGGGCACATAGGAGAAGCTCCCATTTGCTTCTCCACCCTCCCTTCCTCTCTGTCTCTCTCTCTTCCCCTCCCGCAGCCAAGGCTCCATTGGAGCAAAGATGGTCTGGGCACTGGGGATGGCTCCTTGGCCTCTGCCCCAGGCGCTAGAGTGGCTCTGGTCACAACAGAGCGATGCCCCGGAGGGGCAGGTTATCACCCCCTGGTGGGCAGAGCGTTGCCCCTGATGGGCGTGCCGGGTGGATCCCGGTTGGGCACATGCAGGAGTCTGTCTGACTGTCTCTCCCCGTTTCCAGCTTCAGAAAAATACAAAAAAGAAAAAAAAAAGGTAAAGAAGATGGACAATTGTTTAACTAGAATCAAAAAATAAATAAAAGGAATTCAACAAAATTAGAAATAAAACTGGAGAAGTAACAACTGACACTGCAGATATACAAAGAATTATATAAAAATAATATGAAGGTGTATATGCCAAACATAGGACAACCTAGGTGAAATGGGTAAATTCCTAGAAATATACAATTTACCAAGACTCAATCTGGAATAATCTAAAAACCTAAACCGACCAATTACAACAAATAAAATTGAAAGAGTTCTCAAAAATCTCCCAAAATATAAAAGACCTGGGCTGGATAGCTTCACAGACAAATTTTACCAAATATTCAAAGAAAAAGTAACTCCTATCCTTCTCAAGTTATTCCAAAAATTCAAGAGGATAGAACACTTCCAAGCTCCTTTTATGAGGCAAGCATTATCCTCATTCCAAAATCAGGTAAAGAAACTATAGAGAAAGAAAACTATAAACCAATAACCCTAATGTACATAGATGCTAATATTTTCTACAATATATTAGCAAGCCAGATCCATCAATACATTAAAATAGTCATACATCATGATCAAGTGAGATTTTTTCCAGAAAGTCAAGACTGAATCAATATTTGCAAATCAACATATGTGATTTATTAAATAACCAAAGAAAGAACAAAAATCACATGATTATATCAATAAGTGCTGAAAAATCACTAATAAAATCCAGCACTCATTTATGATAAAAATTCTTAGCAAACTAGGAATACAGAAAATATTTTTCAACACAACAAAGGACATCAATGACAAATCAACAGCCAACCTTATATTCAACTGATAAAAATTAAAAGCAGTACCCTTAAGTTCAAGAACAAGACAGGTGTGCCCCTTTTATCACTCTTATTTAACAATGTTTTGTAATTCCTAGCCACAACAATAAGACAAGAAGAAAAAATAAAACACATTCAAAAAAATTTCCAAGTCAGACAGCAATATCTAAAACACCAACAAAATGAGCAGAAAGAGAAATAGACCCAAATGAATCAACAAGAGTAATCCTCAGAAAAAGAACTGAATGAGATGGAAGTAACCAAATTAACAGATGCAGTGTTTAACATAATGATTTTAATGGATGCTCCAGAATCTTAGAACAACAATGGATGGACATAATAAGCACCTAAATAAAGACACAGCAACCATAAAAAAGGACATTGATATTATAAAAAAGAACCAGTCAGAAATGACAAATACAATATCAGAAATGAAGGTTGCACTAGAAGGAATCAATTACAGGCTAAAAGATGTGGAGGGTAAAATCAGCAATTTAGAGGAGAAGATAACAAAAGCACAGAAGCAGAGCAGAAAAATGAACAGAGGTTCCAAAAGACTGAGGAAACACTAAGAGACCTCTTTGACATCATGAAAAGCAACAACATCTGCATCAAAGGGTTTCCTGAAAGAGAAGAGAACAACCAAAGTTGAGAGAACTTGTTTGAAGAAATCATACAGAAGACTTCCAAAATTAATGGAGAAATAGTCACACAAGTTCAAGAAGTACAGAGAGTCCAATTAAAGAGAAATCTAAGGAGTCCTATGCCAAGATAGATCATAATTAAAGTTTCAAAGTTAATAGACAAAGAAATACTACTAAAAGCTGTCAGAATAAAGTATTTAGTTACCGATAGAAGAGGCCCCATAAAGATGACATCTGACTTCTCAACAGAAATATTTGAGGCCAGAAGGGATTTGCAAGAAATAGTCAAAGAGATACAAAAGAAAAACCTACAACCAAGACTACTTTAAAGGAACTCCTTACAACCCAATCAGTACTGCAAGAAATGTAAGGGGGCTGGGTATAAAAGAGGAAAAAATAAAATAAATGAAAAAAGAATTGTAAATTTAAATAACAAATGCAATAAGTACATATCGATAATAACCTTAGATTTAAGTGGATTAAATGTTCTTATCAAAAGACATAGGGTAGCTCTGTGGATAAGAAAGCAGGGCAAGTACATTAGCTCTCTACAGGAGACTCATCTCAGAACAAAAGATACACAATAACTGAAATTGAAGGGATGGAAAAAATTACTTCATGCAAATGCAAATGAAAAAAAGTCTGGGGTATCAATACTTATATCTGACAAAATAGACTTTAAAACAAAGGTTATTTATAGTAAGGGATAAAGAAGGTCACTACACAATGCTGAAGGGAGCAGTCCAAGCAGAGAGTAAAACCATTGTAAATATTCATGCACCTGATACAGGAATACCTAAATATATAAAGCAGACTTTGATAGACATAAAATGTGAGATGGCAGCAATACTAGAAAAGTAGGAGATTTGAATACCCCACTACCATTAATGGAGAGATACTGAAGACAGAAAATTAACAAAGAAACAGCAGCCTTAAATGACACACTGGATCAACTGGATTTAATTGACATCTTCAGAACCATTCAACCCAAAGCAGCAGAATATATATTATTTTCAACTGCCTGCAGTGCATTCTCTAGGATAGATAATAGTTTAGGACACAAAACAAGGCTCAATAAAGTTAAGAAGCTTGAAATCAAATCAAGCATCCCCTCTGATTAAAAAGACATGAAACTAGAAGTTAACTACACTAGAAAAACTGAAAAACATTCAAACTCTAGGAGGCTAAATAGCATATTATTAAATAATAAATAGGTTAAAATGAAATAAAAAAGAAATAAAAAATCTTCTTGAAACAAATGAAAATGAACATAAAACAATTCAAAATATATGGGTCACAGTAAAAGCATAAATGAGAGGGAAGTTCATAGCATTATAGGTATACCTTATGAAGCAAGAAAAAGCTGAAATAAACAACTTAACTTTGCTTCTAAAGTAACTAGAAAAGAAAAATAAATGAAACCCAGAGGAAGTAGATGGAAAGAAATAATAAAGATCAGAGAAGATTAGAGGGTAAGGAAATAATACAAAAAATTAATAAAACCAATGGCTACTTCTTTGAAATGGTAAATTATATTGAGAAAACTTTAAATAGACTTGTTTAAAAAGAGAGGAATCAAATAAATATAATTAGAAATAAAAATGGAGAACGAACAAGTGACACCACAGAAATACAAAGAATATGAAGATTCCTATGCCAAAAAATTGAACAATTTAGGTGAAATGGATAAATTTCTAGAAACACACCACACAATCTTCCAAAACAAAATCAGGTATAATCAGAAAACCTAAACAGAATGATGACAACAAATGAAATTGAAACAGTTATCAAAAAGCTCCCAGCGAAAAAAATCCACAGATAAAATGGCTTCACAAGCAAATTTCACAAAATATTCAAAAAAGAATTGATGCCTATCCTTCCCAAGCTATTTCAAAAATTTCAGGAGGAGGCCCTGACCAGTTGGCTCAGTGGTAGAGCGTAGGCCTGGCATGTGAAAGTCCTGGGTTCGATTCCGGCCAGGGCACACAGGAGAGGCGCCCATCTGCTTCTCCACCCCTCCCCCTCTCCTTCCTCTCTGTTTCTTTCTTCCCCTCCTGCAGCCGAGGCTTCATTGGAGCAAAAGATGGCCCGGGCGCTGGGGATGGCTCCTTGGCCTTTGCCCCAGGCGCTAGAGTGGCTCTGGTCGCGACAGAGTGACGCCCTCTGGTGGGCGTGCCGGGTGGATCCCGGTCGGGCGTATATGGGAGTCTGTCTAACTGCCTCCCCGTTTCCAGCTTCAGAAAAATACAAAAAAAAAAAAATTTCAGGAGGAGAGAGACTTCCAGCTCCTATTATGAGGCAAGCATTATCCTCGTTACATAACCAGGTAAAGACACTACAAAAGAAAAGTATAGGCAAATATCTCTGATAAACATAGATGCTAAAATTCTCAACAAAATATTAGCTAAACATTTCCAGAAATATATAAAAAATATTATACATTATGACCAAGTGAGATTTATTACACAGAAGCAAGGCTGGTAAATATTTGCAAATCAATAAATGTGACTCATCCCATAAAATAAGGAGAGGTAAAAATCACATGATTCTATAAATAGATGCAGAAAACATATTGAACAAAATTCAGCACCCATTTAAGATTCAAACTCTCAGGAAAGTGGGAATACAGGGAACATACGTAAACATGATAAAGGCCATCTATGACAAACCCACAGTCAATCTAATCCTCAATGGGCAAATATTAAAAGCAATCTCTTTGGACCAAGAACAATGCAGAAGTGATCCTTTCACCACTCTTATTCAACATATTACTGAAAGTTTTAGCTAGAACAATCAGATAAGAAGTAAAAAAAAAGGCATCCAAATAGGAAAAAAAGTAAAATAATCATTAATGTTGATGACATAATACTGTAGGTAGAAAACCCTAAAGTCTCAGTTAAAAAAAAAAAGTACTAGACCTGATAAATAAATTCAGCAAGAGGCAGGATATAAAATTAATACTCAGAAATGAGTGGCATTTTTGTACATTAGTAATAAGTGGTCAAAAGGGAAAATAAGGAAACAATCTCCTTTACTATTACAACAAAAAATAAATGTAGTACCAAGAAGTAAATTGAACTAAGTAAGTAAAAGACTTGTACTGGAAAAATGATAAAACATTAGAAAAAGAAATCAAGAAGATACAAAGAAGTGAAAGCATATGCCATCTTCATGGCTAGGAAGAATAAACACTATTAAAATGTCTATACTACCCAAAATAATCTATAGATTCAATGCAATTCCTATTAAAATACAAATGGGAGATGACATCAGAGTAATGGCGGGGTAGGAAGCGATACCGATAAATCTCCCCCAAAACTCAACAAGATCTTCAACCAGAAACAGAAAAACCTATACTTGGAGCTTCCAGATGCTTCGCAATACACCCAAAGGTATGATTGAGTGAAAAATTGGCTAAATATATAACCAAACCCCGAAGGAAATAGGGAGTAAGAAATGCTCGCTTCCCACTAACCTAAACAGGGCGGCTTTCTCTGGTAACTGTGAATATAGAAACTGAGGCGGGCAAAGGGGGTGAATACATCCAGGCCGCGACACAAACGGCCGAACCAGGCTGTGGCACGGAGATCCAAGCCAAGGAAAAACTGATCCTGTGGCAACCCGGGCAATTCAAGCTAACACTCGTGCCAAACCCAAACAAAGAAAGACAAGCGGCGCGGACATTTTACCCGGTCTCCTGGTTGGTGCGCAGTTAGTGGGCGAGAGATTTCTTCCTAAGCCCCGGAAGTGGTGCCCGTGTTGCCCCACGGAGAGGCAGGGTCAGAGGCCTTTCTGTGGGCCGAGGGCAGAGTCTCTGGGCAGCCCCAGCGCCCTGGGAAAGCCACGCACGGGAGGGAGTGAGAACTAATTCCAACGGTGGAGATTTTCCGTACTGGAGGGTGTTTCACTCAGAGGCAAACGCGGCCGGCCTCATATCCGGGTTTGCGCGCGCAGATAAGGAGTGAGCGATTCCTCCGAGTGCCTCGGCAGTGCGCGCCCGTGTTATCGCACAGAGGGGCAGAGTCAGGGGCCTTTGTGTGGGCCAAAGCGGAATCTCGGGCCGCCCCAGCGCCTTGCAAAAGCCGCGCACGGGGAGGAGCGAGACTCAATTCCAACGCTGCAACTTTTCCCTGCGGTTGGGGGTTTCACTCAGAGCGTGAGACTGCTGGCTGGATATCCTGGTCTGCGCGCACAGCCAGTGAGTGAGAGTTTCCTCCAAGCGCCCCAGAAGTGGGCGCCCGCTTGTGTTACCAGACAGAGTGGCAGAGCCAGAGGTCTTTGAATGGCCGGAAAGCCCGCCTGATTATGCTAGCAGCTCTGACTGACTGAGCCTTACCCAGAGCCCTGTGCTGAGTGGAAATAGAGTGGGGAGTTGCCAGCTCTTTGAGCCTCTTACTATCCAGGCAGAGGCAGCAGCAACCCCATAGCTGGATTATCAGGCTACTAATTGAGGAAGGAAGACTAGGAGAAAGGCTCCAGGAACACGGACTCTCTCACTGTCGGAGCCTATAAATGCTAATAGCCTCGACTGCCAACGAGACTAAAGCACAATACATGACATTGCCATAGAGACTTATCAACTGTAAACCTCCACCTGAGCGTGGCAAAGGGGCAAAACCTGGGGTACAGAGTCACCGACCAGGAAGAGGGAGAGAAAAGAAAAAGCAAGAAGATAACCTCTCAAAATCAAGAATAATCTGCAGACTTTATACCTATCCCATTTATTATATTGTTCGTTTGTTTCTCTTATCTTCATTCTTGATACTTTTTTTTCTCCTCCAATTTGGCCGATTAACTCTCTACCGGTCTTACTCTCTCCTCTCTTGAACTACATACCCATAAGTGTTACATCTCCATTATCTTTTCTCTTCTCTTCCTTTCTCTCTATGAGGTTGCACTCCAAAACCCTTAACTCTCTCTCTCTCTCTCTCCTTTCTTTTTTCTTCTTTTAGTGGTTCCCTCTTTTTTTCTCTCTCTTTCTTTTTCTCCCTCTATATTAGTTTCTTCCTTGCTCCTTTACATCTCCTCTCATTCAAACCTCAATAACAAACAAATTATTCTTATCTGGGACTCAACTTTATGTTTGTGGCATTTTGGGGGGTTTTTACTTCACCTTTTTAACTCACTAGCAGTGCTCCCATCCCTGGCTCTCCATATTAGCTAGTTCTTGTTCCATTAAATACAATAGTAATTTTTTAATTTGTCCCCACCATTTTCCGTTTTCCTCTTAATCCTCTCATAATAAACTCTTAGACAACCAACACCTAAAGCAAGAAAGTATGGTGGTTCCTCAAAAAACTGAAAATAGAACTACCTTATGACCCAGCAATCCCTCTACTGGGTATATATCCCAAAAACTCAGAAACATTGATACGTAAAGACACATGCAGCACCATGTTTATTGAAGCATTGTTCACAGTGGCCAGGACATGGAAACAACCAAAAAGCCCATCAATAGATGACTGGATAAAGAAGATGTGGCACATATACACTATGGAATACTACTCAGCCATAAGAAATGATGACATCGGAACATTTACAGCAAAATGGTGGGATCTTGATAACATGATACGAAGCGAAATAAGTAAATCAGAAAAAAACAGGAACTGTATTATTCCATACGTAGGTGGGACATAATAGTGAAACTAAGAGACATTTATAAGAGTGTGGTGGTTACGGGGGGGAGGGGGGAATGGGAGAGGGATAGGGGGTGGGGAGGGGCACAAAGAAAACAAGATAGAAGGTGACAGAGGACAATCTGACTTTGGGTGGTGGGTATGCAACATAATTGAACGACAAGATAACCTGGACTTGTTATCTTTGAATATATGTATCCTGATTTATTGATGTCACCCCATTAAAAAAATAAAATTATATAAAAAAAAAAAAAAAAAGAACATTTGGTCCCACCTAGTCTCTGAGGAAATCAAAACTGAGTAATGCAAACTGGGAATCAGAATTTAGATGTGTGAGTGGTCAATACATACTATAGGTGTCAAGAACAGCCTTTTAACTACCAGTATTCACACTGGGGTGAACAATGATGCCAAATTAGATTAAACTATGTAAACAAAAAAGGGGCAGGGCAACTTAATAGAGCCCACAAGCTCAGGGAACTACTTGGCAGTCCTGATACACTGGAAGTCATCCCAGGCCTACTGCTTCCTTAGCAAAGGTTGATCTTCACCTTCAGTGAGCCCTGTCCATTGTTCTCATGCATCTAGATAACATTCCTTTGAAATGTCACAGTACTTTTCTTTTCCAGACCCCCGGAGAGTGCTGGCACCAGAGCACAAGACAACAGAACTCCTCGTGGTTACACACCATCTCTATGTACTGTAAATGTTACATGTTACTTGTCCTGTACCCACCAATATCAAAGGAATGTGTCTCCCCATTTTGCTTTTTATCCAACCCCAGAGATTTCCCACTTTGCTTTCTCCCACCTCCATAATCTATCACCAGTGGATTCCATGCAACTTTCCCTATGCTTTCTCCTTTGATTCTAAATGTATAAAATTAGTGCAAAACTGTCATCCTCCGGAGCATTTTCTCCATCCCTGGAGATCTTGCTTCTGGACACATCCTCAAAAATGGAGTCTCTCATTCTTATAAAATTTTTCTATAGGTTTGGACGTTCTTACGTCAACAATTACAACTTTAGGTGAATAGCAGATTAATTTTAAGACATAAAAACTCAGACATTTTGGCCCTGGCCGGTTGGCTCAGCAGTAGAGCGTCGGCCTGGCGTGCGGGGGAACCGGGTTCGATTCCCGGCCAGGGCACATAGGAGAAGTGCCCATTTGCTTCTCCACCGCCCTCTCCTTCCTCTCTGTCTCTCTCTTTCCCTCCCGCAGCCGAGGCTCCATTGGAGCAAAGATAGCCCGGGCGCTGGGGATGGCTCCTTGGCCTCTGCCCCAGGCGCTAGAGTGGCTCTGGTCTCGGCAGAGCGATGCCCCAGAGGGGCAGAGCATCGCCCCCTGGTGGGCAGAGCGTTGCCCCTGGTGGGCATGCCAGGTGGATCCCGGTCGGGCGCATGCGGGAGTCTGTCTGACTGTCTCTCCCCATTTCCAGCTTCAGAAAAATACAAAAAAAAAAACAAAACTCAGACATTTTAATTTCAAATAACTAAATAACTTGGATGAATCATCCCTTTGAGGATAAATACAAATTCTGGAGGGAATACTTTTTAAAGACATCCCTCAAACCCCAAAGACTTAAGAAGATTGTAAAGAATTACCTAGCTGAAGTCACAGCAAAATAATAGAACCCAGTGGTAGAATCCAAACCACCCAAAATAGTTTTAGCCTTCTGGCCCTTGAAAGTCCAGAAGGAGAAAAAAGGGAAGAAAACCAGTTTGCTCTTGAAACCCTTACAAATCCATGGGTAAAATAGTCAAAGGCAAGAATGTTTCAAAAGAAGGAAGTTTGATAATCCACTACTCATTTAAAGCAAAAACCCGAAAGAGCTATACTCCCAGAATAGAGGGAACCAGAAAGAAATCAGTGTTGGACAGATTTGCATTATAGCTTTATGTCATCTGGGTGACCTAAATAAACCTCTAAGTGTACCATGGATTGTTGCATTGAGGTGGTCCCAATTCATATTGGTGGTGCCACCAGATGTCGAGCTGAAGCAAGGAGGCAGAGTGAGGGGTCCAACAAACAAACAAACAAACAAACAAACAGCAAGTCTCTGCAGAAGATCACACCAACCTAGCCCTCACGATATTGCTACAAATAATTACTCCTTTACATTGTGCACTGCATAGTAGCCAGACACACAAAGTAAAACAATACCACAAACAAGAACAAATTGAAATGACCAAAGCAGAATATGACCCAGAAAGTCTTGTAATATTAGAATTATCAAGAACAGCCTATAAAATAACTATAAGTTTGAATTAATAAAAACACAAGGGTTTAAGATTCTGATAGGACTCTAAGGTAAAAAATGTAAAAGAATAAATTTGAAAAAATAAATTAGAATTATAGAACTGAAAGACAGAATAACAGCAAAGGAATTCAGCAGTTTAAAGAAAAAATGGGACCTGGCCAGTGTAGCTCAGTGGACAGAGCATCAGCCAAGCATATGGATGCCCCGGGTTCGATTCCCGGTCAGGGCACACAGGAGAAGAATCCATCTGCTTCTCTCTCCTCCCTCTCCTCCTTCTCTCTCACTTCCCCTCCCACAGACAGTGGCTTTATTGGAGCACATCAGCCTCAGGAGCTAAAAATAGCTCGGTACTTGAGCTATTTTTATCGGCCCCAGATAGGGTGGCTGGGGAGATCCTAGTTGGCGCACATTTGGGAGTCTGCCTCACTATCTCCCCTCCTTTCACCTTAAAAAAAATAGCAGGATACAGATGATTTTTAAAACCTGACCAAGTGAACATGTAAACTGTAGCAAAGAACAGCAGAATACCCTTTTTCCCCCCTATGTACACATAGGACACTTACAAAGACTGATAATGTGCTAGGCCATAACACAACCCAAAACAAATAATAAGGATTGAAGTGCAAAGACATTCTCTCCACAATTCAAGTATGCAAAAAATCAATCATAAAAGAAACATTCATAGGTTTGAAATTAAAATAATCCATAAGTGAATCAAGGAAGAAATCATAAAAGGCATTTAAAATAACACATTTATGGGAAGAAGCTAAAGCAATGCTTGGGGGAGAGCCTTATATATGCATATATCAGAGAATATTTTTTAAAAATTTAATAAACTAAGCATGAATCTCAAGAGTTAAAAAAAAGAACAGCAAAAGAAATGCAAGGAAAATATAAAGAAAAATAATTAAGAGCAGAAATTCATGAAATAACAAAATACATGTAGGGGTTCAGAAGAGGCCTTCCCAAGATGTGCGACTTTGGCCTGTGCGTTATTTGGAACTGAAGACAATCGAGACCCTGCAGACTCACAAGAAACTTTTACCTTTCCCTTAAAGAATTTAAATTGGGGGCCTTCCCCACAATAAGACTTATCACCAGAAATAAATTTTTATGACCAACCTATAGGGAAGGGCAAACTTTTCATTACTAAATATCTGCTCTTCTTATAATCCTGCAAATGTCCCTCCTCCGCTGAAGCCCAAAGCATCTTACCTCATTCCTTGGCTCAGGATATGCCTCATTTTACCTTTCTGTGTCAGAACCTCTCCTTACGTGAGGTCTCTGACTCTTCCATATAGGGGTTCCTGTACATATGTATGTAAGTATATTTAGTTATTTTCTCTTGTCAATCTGCCTCATGCCAATTTAATTATTAGACCAGGTTAAAAAACCTGAAAGGGTAGAGGTCAATTTATTCCTTCCTACCACAAACAATAAAGCGATCAAAAGAGCAAAAAGCTGGATCTTAGAAATCCACTTTGGAACTAATCAAAGGAAAAAAGAGAACTCAGCCCAGCCAACATGCTGATTTCAGGCTTATGATATCCTTAGCGAAGAAACCCAACCACTCCGTGACCTACAGAATTGTAGGCTAACATATGGGTGCTGTCTTAAGCTGCTAAGCTAGTGGTAAGTCATTGCAAAAACAACCAAACACTAACACAGTATCACTGCACTTACAAACAGTTTTAAAACAGGCAAAGTTGGCCCTGGCCAGTTAGCCCAGTGGGTTTAGTGCCATCCCAAAACACCAAGGTTGTGGATTTGATCTCTGGTCGGGCACATATGGTGCTTCTCTCTCTCTCTCTTTCTTTCTCTCTCTCTCTCTCTCTCTCTCTCTCTCTCCTCTCCTCTGTTTCACTAAAATCAATCAATTAAAATAAAAAAAGGTGAACTGTATTGTTTAGTGATGCATATATAAGTGGTAAGTCTATAAAAAAAAGAAGTGAGGATTATCTAAAAAATCAAGATGTTCACTACTTCCAGGGAGGAGTTGAGATTGAGAAGAGACACATAATGACATAGGGTACTTGGCAAAACAGCTGCAATCAATAAAAGCTATAGGAGCTGTCAAGAAGAAGACTACTGCCCACCAGATTTATGGCTTAAAACCAGCAGAGACCAGCTCAATCAAACATGGCAACTAATTTCACCTAAACATAACCCCTAGCCTCATAATACACTCATTGTAATATGTCAGCATGCTAGATGACACACCTTGTAGCCCCATGATCTGAAACAGAAAGTTCCTTCACAAAATGGCTGACAAAGCGACTCTGAAAAATCTCCACGGTTCCCAGGGAAGGTCCTAAACATTCCTCCCCTTTATTGAATATACTACCCCCACCCCAATTAAATAAACTTCAATAAAGAAAGCAAAATCTGGTAAAGGGGAGGTACTCTGTTGAGTATCCTACTCTCTGTCTCACCACTTGACTAATAAACTCACTTACACTTTAAACTCTATGCTGGTTCATGCTTGAATTCTTTCCCACACAAAGTCAAGAGCCTACAGTGGGTTGTGTAGTCTTGGGTCTGCAGACGCCTGGAATGCCTGCTTCAATAAGAGGGCTTTCTGGAACCATAATAATGTTCTATTTCTTGAGGTGAGTGATAAAAAGACATGAATTAGAGTGTATATTTTTATGTATTTCTATGCTGTTATATTCTACAATAAAACAAGTTTTTAAGAACTCAAAGAGTAATTCTGACAATGATATCATATATAAATAGTTCCTTGGTGTTGGGCAAATAAAATATATTATGCTCACTTTGTTAAAGATGGTGCTGCCCATGTGGAGGCCCTCGCTCAGGTGATATTAATGTGTGTTGGGAGCGGGCTGTGGGCAGGCAGGATCCTTGTAGCCTGAGGCTTGGTTTTAGGACTAAGCCTTTCCCAACCTTTTTGACGAGGGGTGGTGCACTCTCATGAGGAATCCCATTATGCCTCAGATGAGTGACTTTGTATCAGAGACATCATTGTTTGTACATTGGATGAAAGGTTTTGATTTCTACACTATAAAAGTGGGGCAGACTGGGAGCTTGCTCTCTCTCGGTTCCCGAGATTAACATTAGAGGAGAGAGCAGAAAAAGGAGAGCAGAGAAAGGCCACATGGAGGAGAGGAGAAGCAGCAAAGATGATGGAGTGCTGAAGGAGAAGCCAGTTTGTGCAGAGAGAAGGAAGGAGATGGGGAACAGAGGTGAACGAGACTGGTGAGGTTAGAAACTTTTGATTCTAGAAAACTCGAATAAGTCAGTAGCTTTGTCAGCACTGAATGAGTGGGTTTTGGAGCCCAGTGTGTGTTTTCACTTGCCCACCAGGTGTAAGCTAGGATTAAAGCTAATGGCCCACCAGTTCTTGGCTCCGTTGTTTCATTACTGACTGTCCGAATCTAATGCAAACCTGCATGGGCCAGGTAGCTGTAATGGTGGCCGAGGCTACTGGCTTTATTTACACTTGGTCATTTATAAGGAGGTAAGAGATAATTTTTATCAAAGATAAACACTGACCAAAAGAGTTTAACTAAACTATCTCTGAGGCACAGACTCCACAAAATGTACTGTCTAGTGTTGGGTATCAACAAAATCCAAATCTCCCTGTGATGGATAACTGGATGCTGACAATGCCCATCCATGCCAGATCAGGAGCTGGTGAAGAAACTGGGAGAGTCTGGCCTCAGTGAGAGATGACTGACATCCAAATGTCTGATACTTTGCAAAAGAGGGAGTAGAGCAGGTGATGTGAATTATTTCAGAAGGAGAACCTAACAGCAGTGGTAGAAACGAAAGTGTAAGGTATTTTTCCCCACCGAGAAGGAAGAAACAGGGCCCGGAGCTGCAAAGTGTGGAATAAGTAAACGGCTTTATTGAGTACAGAGTGCACATCCCACCCAGCAAGGTTCCCTGGCCCCGAGGTAAGATGGAGGCCAGGGAAGTTGCAAGAATTAAACCGCGTGGAAGATATTGAAAGGGGTCCCTCTAGGGAAGTCGAGCTAACGTGACGTGGTGAAATCTCACTGGCTGGTAAACGGTCGCTATTTTCCAAACAGTTCCTGTGAAGCCTCCTTTGACGTGCTTGGTTGTGGGCGGTCCTAGCCAAAGTTCACGGGTTTGGGTTCCCCATGTGACCATTCCCCATTATCCAATGACCTTACATTCTGACCTTTTGTGTTAAATAGAAAAAGGGGTGTTTATTCGTCTGGCTACTTCCTGCTGAATAGGGGCATCGTGGGGAGGGGGAGATCGGAAGGTGGTGGCTTGGAGGGGTGTCAGGAGGAGCATCTGTGTGGCCATAAATTGAGAAACTACACGGATGCAGTCCTGTAAGGATTTAAAAAAAGGGGGGAATAATATGAGGATTTGTAGAGCCCAGGCTTTTGGTGAGCTGGAGATGGATGGAGTCCAGTGGTTCCGACTGCCAGTGGTCCTGTAAAGAGGCAAGCTTGAGGCAAAACTGCATGTCAGGAGTGGTGTAAAAAGGGGAAAGGAAGGGGTCCCAACCATTCCCATAACCAAGACCTGTGAGGGAACTAGAGGTCCAGAATGTGATGGCAAAACAGAGAAGGTAGCCCCCCGTGTCCACAAAAACGAGATGGACTTACCCATTAGCTGCAGCATACCCTGGATTCTCTGAGTTCAGGCCATGTGCTAGGAGTTTGAGGGATGCACCCACCTGGCTGGATTGGCCTTCCCATTTGGGTGGCTTGTCCTCCACGGAGAGGCGCTGAGGAAAAACCTGTTGCCCAAAGGGGCAATCACTCCGCCAGTGACTGGGCTGCTTGCAGTCAGGGCAGGGCTCAGTGGGCAGCCACTGGCAGGGGCCCTGCCGGGACCAGTGGTTCTGCTTGCCACACTTAAAGCAAGCTGCTGGTGGCTCTGCTGGCCTCAGGGTTGCCACAAGAGCCAGGGTTTAGAGCGTTACCTTCTGCTGCATGCGGGCCTGGCGAACAGCCTGGGCCTGTTTTTACTAATTGGGACCATTAAAAACTTTAAATGCTGTGTTCACAGGTTCCAGATAGGGGTTTGGGGGATTGGGAATAAGAGGAGGGGGGCTCATGGGGAGCCCAGCACCCAGATCCAGCAGGAAATGCTGGAGCCAAAGGCAGGACAGGGCCAGAACTTCCTGCAAGAAAATTGGGGTTGGACGTCCTAAAAACCGGTGTAAGAACCAATGCCAGGCTGAGAATGGCCTGACGGAGGAGGGGTTAAAGAACACAGTGAAGGGAGGGGCCCCTGGCCAGCAGGGGAGGAAAAAGAGATGAGAGTGGTGAATAAGAAACAGGTTTTTATGAAGGGTGGGCTCTCAGAGGGAAGAGACCTGAGCACAAAAGGAGTCCGCAGAGGAACCAGAGAAAAGTCCCAAGAGAGGGGCGACCCCGGGGGCCAGACAGGAGGGAGAGAGGGTTGGGAGTCCATGGAGAAGGAAAGATCAGGAGTGGAGGTTTTAGGTGAGGTTTCTCTGGCCAGAAAAAGGCCTGCGCAGTGGAACAGGCGGCACAGAGATTAAGGACGGGTGCGCAAATAATTAGAATCCGTGTATGTAAGAGATCTCCAATCAGTTCCCAGCTTTTTTTGGCGATAGTTAAATTGGTGAGGGTGTTAACACCAAAAGTCCCTTCAGGAGGCTAATTCAGTGGGTTCTGTGGCCTGGCCTCAGCGGAGAAGAAGAACAGTTTCTTCTTCCTTAGGGAGGGAGATTCCTGTGCCCCCACGGCCACCCTCAGTCCTCGGAGTGGTCAGATTTAAGTATTACCGTCCTAAAAACTCAAGGTCTGGCCACGGATGGAAAAGGTAAAGTGGATATGCTCCAGACATCTCCGAAGCACACGCTCACTCGGACAGAAAAGAATTCCCTGACGCACTACGGTTTCGGACAGGGAGTTTCGGAGGAAAGAACTGAGGGGAAGGCAGAGGCAGGGGACTTACTGCACCATGTGCCGAAGTGGGTGGAAGTCGGAGATCCTGGTTCTTTCTCCTGGTTCTTTCTAGGAGGGGATGAGGAAGAGGAGCGGTCCTTGTGGACTTCTACTCCTCCCGGGTTTCGGCACCAAAACGTAAAATATTTTTCCCTGCTGAGAAGGAAGGAAGAGGGCCCAGAGCTGCAAAGTGTGGAATAATAAAAGGCTTTATTGAGTACAGAGTGCGCATCCCGCCTGGCAAGGTTCCCTGGCCTCGAGGAAAGATGGAGGCCAGGGACGTTGCATGGATTAAACCACGTGGAAGATATTGAAAGGGGAGATATTTAGGGAAGTCGAGCTAACATGACGTGGTGAAATCTCACTGGCTGGCAGACGGTTGCTTTTTTCCAAACGGTTCCTGTGAAGCCTCCTTTGGCGCACTTGGTTGTGGGTGGTCCTAGCCAAAGTTTGCGGGTCTGAGTTCCCCATGTGACCATTCCCCATTATCCACCAACCTTACAGAAAGGAGATAGATTTCAGCTCAATAGTTCTTGGACACAATGAACCATTAATGGTTACCCATTTATTTTACAAATATCTGTCAGCTACCTAAAGTGGACCAGTCCACTTACAGATGCTTCAGATACAACAGTGAAGAACACAAACTCGGCCACTGCTCCCATGGGGCTTACTGAGGGGAAACAGGCAAACAAGATCACTCCAGACAGTGAGCAGATTTGCTACTCCAAAATATACCCTTTTGGCATACGAATTATTTTGACCTAAGGCAATCACAACCCAGCAAATTCAGAAAAAGCTGTTTACCTCCTCTCTCAACTGCCTAAATTTACATTAGAAGTGGGCCTTGTACCAGGAAGAGATGAGATACCTTTTATCTGCATAACTAAGCAACCTTTGATTTCCAAAAAACTCTCATCAGGCCTACCATAAAAGCTCATTCTCCCCTTTGGATTACCAGACCCCATGCCCTTCCCGTTCCCCTTTCCTTAGCTCAGGCTGTTTTATAAGCTTCAGTTACCTGGCCGCATTTTGGATCTTAGTATGTTCTTATGAGGCCCTGTACCTATGAAATTAAATTGTTTTTCTTCTGTTACACTTGTCAGGAAAGGCTGTTGTCATCAGGAAGATGAGATAAGTGTTTGTGAGGATGTGGACAAAAGAGAACCATCATGCACTGTTGATGGGAATGTAAATTGGTGCAACCCCTGTGAAAAAATAGAATGTACTTTCTTAAAAAAAAATAGAAACAGAACTACCATGTTCTCCAGCAATTCCACCTGAGCGTTTATCTGAAGGGAACAAAAACACCGTGTCAAAAAGAGCTCTACACCTCATGTTCATAGCAGCATTCTTTTTTTTCTTTCAAATATCTGAGGTAGGAAAACAGGACTGCCCATAGCAGCATTCTTTACCATAGAACACGCGTGCGTGCGCGCGTGCGCACGCACACACACACACACACACACACTGGAATATTACACAGCCACAGAAAATAAGGAAATGCTGCCATCTGCAACAGTGTAGATGGAATGTGAGGTGTTATGCTAAGGAAAACAAGTCAGACAGGGAAAGACAAATACTGTGTGATCTCACTTATATGTAAAACAACAACAAAAATTCATAGAAACAGAGGTCAGTTTGGTGTTGCCAGAGCAAGGGGTGGACAGTAGGTGAAATGGTGAAGGTTCAAACTTCCAGTTAGGAGATGGACAAGTTCCTGGATGTCAAGCTCAGCTCTGTGAGTGTAGTTAACGATCATACTGCATTGTATATTTGAAAGTTGCTAACAGGATAGATCTTAAATGTTCTCATCACAAGGGGAAAACAGTTTGCCTGACCCAGGTGGTGGTGCAGTAGATAGGACATGGCCCTGGGACACTGAGGACCCAGGTTTGAAACCCCAAGGTCACCGGCTTGAGCGTGGGCACATCCCACTTGAACACAGGCTCACCAGCTTAAACACAGGGCGGTCGGCTTGAGCGTGGGATCATAGGCATGACCTCATGGTCTTTGGCTTGAGCCCAAAGATCGCTGGCTTGAAGCCCAAGGTCGCTGGTTTGAGCAAGGGGTACCTGGATCAGCTGGAACCCCCCAGTCAAGGCACACATAAGAAAGCAATCAATGATCAACTACGAGTTGATGCTTCTCATCTCTCTCCCTTCCTGTCTGTCTTTATGTCTGTCTGTCTATCTCTCTCTCTCTTGCAAAAAAGAGAAGAAAAAAACAATTTGTAATGTGATAGATGTTACTAAACTTACTGTGGTGAGCATTTTACAATATATACATGTGTCAGATCCGAGTGTTGTACCCTTTAATGGATACAGTGTTATATGTCAAGTATCTCAACAAAACTGGAAACAAAAGTAGCCTTGTTTAATGTGTGTTTCTGTGTAAAGACACCTTCCTTAGTTACACTGTAGAGTCAAAAACATTGAACTCACAGCCAACAGGCCATACTCCTGCCCCAACAAAGCCTCTACAGCACCCACATTTTCCCCACAAGGCCCTCTCAGCCCTCTCACACTTAGGAAGCACTTCACCCTGATGCCCAGGGGTTATTTTAAACAGCAAAATGACCAACAAAAATGTCAAAGTTGTGGCACCAAACAGACCATGAGAAGCACACTCCTCTGCAATAGCCTCTCCTTGTTCGGGTTCAGCTGGAAACATGCACGTTGGGTGACTCAAAATTCTTGCCACTTTGTACATATTCTGAAGTGGCTATGAAAGCCCAGGGAAAGGGGGTTGGTCTAGGAGGGCAGTGGAATGGGATTGCAGAGGGAGTCAAACTATCTGAGGAATGGGGGGGCACAAAGGAGACAGAAGGTGGGAGTGAGTTGGGAGGAAAGGGGGAACCAGGGAGAAGGGACAGGTAGGTTGGATACCTATGCCCACCACTTAGTCAGGTCCTCTCCTCACAAGGCCTGTGTTCTGACCCTGAGGCCATCCTGGGCTGATCCAGGTGTGAGAGCCAGGTGAGGCCACTGCAGGACACTGTGGACAGGTCAGAGTGGGGAGATAGGGTGGTGGAGGCAGCCCCACAAGTGCTGCTGCTCACATGTGTACATGGGTTTTTTGAACAGCACAGCCTTCTCCTTGTGCACTCTTGTGTTCAGGGACTGGTGTGCCCACGTGTGACACAGGTGTGCTCTCAGGAGCGAGCCTTTTCCAAACACACCATGGGTGCCCTCACTCTCAAGATCTGCTCCAAGCAAAGCTGGGGGCGGAGACTGACATGCATCCCACAGATGGATAATGGATGAGGCTGTGACAAGGGTTGGTTCAGGGAAGGTGGGACAAGAAGCTGACCCTACAACTGATGGGTCCCCAGGTGATGGACATTTAGGGTCACAGTGCAGAATGCACTGAGGCCACCACCTCTCTCTCTCTCTCTGTCTCTCTCTCTCTCTCTCTCTCTCTCACACACACACACGCACACACACACACACACACACACGCACATGCATGCGCAGCATCTGGCCAGCCTGGAGGGGCTCCCTACACACTCATTTCAGAGTCCCGTCTGCTTCCCGGCTACCTTTCTTCCCATTTGCTCCTGGAAGGTGCTGCTGAGACTCCAAACCCAGCCTCTTTCCCACCCATTTGCTGCCCCAGTTCTTTAAATTGCTGCTTCTAAGAGTTGTCAGCGGATCACAGGGGTGAGTGGCCTCTGGAGGAGGCTGGGTGTGAGTGAAACCATGGGCAGGCAGGGTTTTCGCAAACAAAAGGAGAGATTCTTGAATGCAAGGGGCCGGCCAAGATGAGGATCAGATTAGATTCACGTCAGGGATTCAGAGGGAGTCGTAGGAAGGACACCTGCCCACCCATCCCCAAGGCCTGCAGCACAGTGAGGGCACAGACCGCAGTCGGTACCAGAGCAGCACGAAAGTGAGGGACATGCTTAGAATACAAGAGAGAACGTGTGGTTCAAGGGTTTTCAGTCAGCAAAACTGACAGGCTGTTTTCAACCAGGATGAACTCGGGAGTCTTGTTCTCACGAGTTGTTTCTGAGAAGTCCGCTGGAAGGGAAAGGTGGCAGAGAATCAAAGTTGAAGACGAGGACGTTGCAGGAAGGACCGGGGTGGATGATGTGTTCGAAGGGAGTTCATATAAAATGTAATGACTCTGCTCAGACAGCGTAGATGCATCACAACCACACACACAAAAGAAATGTAAAGGGGCTGCCAAAATGGATTTAAAATGCTCTCAGGAATTAGATGGTGGGTGATGGCCTTTATATTGTTATCCTGAGACTACTGTGTTTGCGATAGGAAACAAAATAAATGAGTAATTATGAGATGCCTAAATTCTAAAAATTCTTAATATTACTTCCTCCTGTGTCCCAGGATCCTCAAGACACAATATAAAACATAAAAGCAGAGTGTGGCTTTATTTGGAAACAAGGTCTTTGCAGGAGCGGGTAAGGTAAGGATTGAGGTGAGACCATCCTATATCCAATGAGAGTGTCCTTAGAAGAGACAGAAAGGGAACCACAGAGCTTCAGGGAGAAAGAGGCCATGTGACGACGGAGGCAGAGGTTGGTGTGATGTGGCCACAAGCCAGAAATGTCAGGAGCATCCAGAGGCTTGAGGGGATGAAGAAGGATTAGCCTCTAGAGCCCTCAAAGGGACCTTGGTCCCCTGAAACCTTGATTTCATCTGCTGGCCTCCTGCATTGCAGGAAAATACATTTCTGTTGTTTCACGCCACTTCATTTATGGTCATTTTCTTCTTCTTTTTTTCTTTTTTTAATTTTTTTCATTGATTTGAGAGAGAGAGAGAGAGAGAGAGAGGGAGAAACAGAGGTGGGGAAGGGAGCGAGAGAAGCATCAACTTGTTGCTGCACTTAGTTGTTCCATTTAATAGTACATTTCTTGGTTGTTTCACATATGTGCCCTGACCAAGGGTGGAACCCACGACCTCTGGTGGCCAGGTCGATGCTTTATCCACTGTGCCACCCAGCCAGGGCTGTGGTCATTTTCAACAGCAGCCCCAGGAAACTTATACAAGCATCACGATGGCTGGATCTCAGACATCACTGTCCTGAGCCCACCACAGGGTGACTTGTCCTCATACTTGTGGCCCCTACTCCTCCCTAAGACCCATTCCCCTCCTCCACCTCAAAACATGCTCCCTTCTTCCAGGGGATGATGATAGATAGATAGATGATAGATAGATGATAGATAGATAGATAGATAGATAGATAGATAGATAGATAGATAGATAGATGATAGAAGGGTAGATGATAGATAGATAGATAGATGATAGATAGATAGATAGATAGATAGATAGATAGATAGATAGATAGATAGATAGATAGATAGAATAGGTAGATGACAGATGGATGAGAGATGATAGAGAGCATTATCTTCTATGAAGCTGGGCTCTTTCTATCACAAACAACAGACTAAAGCACTCTGTGTATGGGGACCAGCTGTCTGCAATCTGTTGGGACTTGTCCACTCAGTTCCGTGTTGCTGGCATTCTTGCACACTCTTTTGTAACAGTGTGGCTCATTTGTTGCAACTGCTATTAGAAATAGAATGCTGGGCCTGAGCCGAGGGTTTTCTGAGACAACTCCAAAGATCTGAAGGCATGGTAACCATGGTGAGTCCTGTATGGTGCTCTGGGAACATTTACCAAGAACGACTTAATTTGATAAGCTAGTCTTAACTCTCCTTCCCAGCTATGTCCCCTCACATACACCAGCTCTCCCCTCGATACCTCCTTGGGTCAAGACATCAAACCATGTCACCTCACAAACATGAACGCTTGACTTTCTGTCGGTTTGAGTTGTAGGCAAACATGTTCTTCAGGCCCCTAAGTTATGCAACAAGGGCCCAGTGCTCCGAGTGGATTAAGCAGGAACCCTGTATTTCCCTACAGAACAGAGAAAGTGGGGTGGACAGGAAATGCTGACCCTGGGGGCCCCAGCCCACAGAAGGGGGCTCATTCTCTCCGTCGCAACCCCATTCCCCTGGCACCTGTCCACCCCCTCTCTCAGGTCACTCCTCAGACAGGAAACCCTCTTCTCACTAACTGAAGATTCATGACTTCTCCAACTGTTACTCTTCATCCCTCATTCATTCGTTTGTTTTTCATTTTATTCAGTCATTCATTCATTCATTCATTCAAAATTACTGCCAGCCTGCTGAGAGGCTGGACTGAGAGGCCCAGTTCCCAGAGTCTCTGCCCAGGGATGAGGCCAGGATCCCACCTCTGAAAAAGTAGCCACCTACATGCAGCCCACCTGGGTGGAGATAAGGAGGAGAGGAGTGCCAGCCCTAGGCTCATGCACAAGCCAGACAAAACGGCTGAGTGTTTCCCAGGCAAAGGCAGCATGAAGACCAAACCCCGGCCCCATCTGGCAGCTCAGCCTCACTGCTTCCTCCCACCCCACCCCCCAGACCATCACTGGGGTCGCCTGGCTGGCCACTCAGCAAGTTTCCCACCTCCTCTGCTTTCCCTCGCTCAGTCAATGCCCTCTGACTGCATCCGGCCCTCTTGACCAGTCCGTGTTGAGGGTAAAGGCCCCCTCTAATCAAAATCAGGGTGGGGGTGGGTGGGGGCTTGGGCACAGGGGGGCGGGGCTTGGGCACAGTGGGGCGGGCCTCGGCCTTTGCCAGGGAATTCTGGAACATCAGTCAGGAGAGCCACTGGCTGAGGACGCAGGTCGGTGATATGATGCCTGCCCCGCTCACAGACACCTTCCTCCTGGGCCTAGTGGCCTTGTTCTCAGCCCTCATCCCCCAGGATGTGCTGTGTTTGGGTCCCCCAGCTCACCTTAGACAGCCCCGAGCAGGTCACTAGTTCCACCTGTCCCAACCTGGTCTTCACCTTTGCCCCTCACCCGGGTGGCCCTTCCAAAGGCCAGGCATGGGCCCAACATGGGCACCTCCAGCCCTCACTGTCTCCAACTCAGTTGCCATCAAATATGGGTCCCATTGCCCCCACCATCCCCTCTCAGCGTCTCCACATCCCATGGCCCTACCAACCTTTGTCACATCCTCCAGTCCCCTTCCTCCACCTCCATTCAGAGACCAGCTGCCCTTCTGAGATCCTGGACCTAAATCCATGACTCTGATACTCAGCCGCCCCTCACCACTCAAAGAAGGGGAGGGAAAAGGAAGGGGCTTGGAGGAAGGCTTGGGTGGAATAGGGGAGGGGTCATACACAAGCCCAAAGCCCCAAGGAGAGAACTGGGGGGGGGGGGCATTCATCCTCCCCCACACCCACACTCTGCACCACTTTCCGTCTCACCTCCCAAGGCTAGCATTCTGGCAGGCTGGAGCCAGAGGCCCAGGCTCCGATCTCTGCCCCTCCACCATGAACCTTGCCCCGTGAGCTGGGCGAGTCCCCACCTCACAGATTCAGAATCAGAAGCGCAGAGTAAATGCAGAATTTGGTCAAGATCACACAGCAAGTGGGTGGTAGGAAAGACATTGGAACCAGCCATTTCCTGCAAATTCAGTGAAGATTTGGATATGTCAGGGTCTTATCTCTTCCAAATCTATTTCCTAGATGTCAAATGGCATAAAAAGATCTCTAACCTGGACTCAATCAAGTGCAGAGGAGTAGGAGATGGAGAGATGTTCCCAGAGGGACAGGCCTTAGCCCCATATGAGGGGCCTAGCACCCACAGGGCAGGGAGGAGTGAGAGGTCACAGAGCACCTGCTGATCCTGGGGCCACCTTAGGCTGGTTATGGAGCCCCCTAACTCCTACTGAGGAGGTGCTGGGGAAGGTGAGCAGTCTGTTCTGCCAGGCTGCCAGAATCCTGAGCTCACCTCCAGTAAAGACGTCCAGAGGAAAACAAGAGACAAACCTCCATCATGAATCTGATCCGACTCTCCTACCCTGCAAACACCCTAACCCCACACTGGTGATCTGAACCTGGCAGTGGTTTAAAACGATACGACACTGTCCCCCACTGCACTTTATCCCCATTAGGACATCTGACAATAACCCACTGTGTCAGCTCACCAACTACATGCGGGGGGTATGTGGTCAGATCAATAGATGATGAAGGGTATTTCTTTTAAATTCATCAGCCATTTCTAATAAAAACCTTTAATTGGACTATGAATAATGAGTCTAAATACCTATCTAATTTTATTAACCCAGGTCATCCCAAAAGATCCAGTTAAAAAATAAAGTCAACTTTAGTAAGTTCGATTAAAAAAAAAAAAGACTCAATTGAAAAATCAACAATTATGTTTTAGCATAATAAAGATCCTTAATAATATTTTTTAAAAAGGGTCTAAATTGAATAAAAGCTAACTTTCAAAATCAAAACTAAACATCAATTCAAGGCACAAGAGGAAAGACCTTCCACAGACATGCCCCTGTCTCTACCATTATTCAACTGTGCGTTTGCAGGTTCCAGGGTTCCAGTTAATGCAACAGAAACAAAAATTAAATAAGCAATGAAAAGACTAGGAAACCAGACTCAAAACTACCTTCCTCTGTCGATTTTCTGGTTGTAGAACTTGAGAAATGATTGTGCTGATAATGGAGTTAGGAGGAGGTGGATAGGAAAGTGTTCGTGGCTGCCCCCCAAGCCACCCCAACACCTGCTGCAGATTGTTGGTAGTCCCTTGAGTGGTAGACCCCGATCTTCTGGAATTCAGGAACTCCCTTCTGCAGCCTCTTGGTCCCTAAGGTGTTGTTATATGATTTCAGTTCTGCCAGGGAGACACATGCAACAAGATGCCACCAACAAGAGCTTTGGAGGGGCAAAGGGCAGAGCCCAGCCTGCCCGCCCGGCTCCTTCAGTGCCCCCAACAGAGTCCCTTAGGAAAACCCCTGCCAGCTGACGCAGGGGACTCAGCTGATGCACTTGAGCATGTGAGCACAGCTCCCACTCCCAGGTGAACAAGGTGACTTCATTCTCTCTATAACAATTTTTCTCTCTAGCCCAGGGGTCGGGAACCTTTTTGGCTGAGAGAGCCATGAACGCCACATATTTTAAAATGTCATTCCAAGAGAGCCAAACAACAACCTGTGTACGTTATACATTATCCAATAAAAATTTGGTGTTGTCCCGGAGGACAGCTGTGATTGGCTCCAGCCACCCGCAACCATGAACATGAGCGGTAGGAAATGAATGGACTGTAATACATGAGAATATTTTATATTTTTAACGTTATTATTATTTTTTATTAAAGATTGGTCTGCGAGCCAGATGCAGCCCTCAAAAGAGCCACATCTGGCTCGTGATCCATAGGTTCCCGACCCCTGCTCTAGCCTCTTCTAACAGGATGGCAGAGACCCAACGTCTTGGTCGATGTAGAACTTGTCTCTGTTTCTCCAGAGTGGTGTCAAAATGAGGGGCCACACCACAGTGTGGAAGACTGAGGCTGTCTGTGGCTCACCTGTGAGAACCACCCTGGCCCATTAGCATGCTGAAGTCTTGCTCCTCAGGACCACCTCGCCTCCCCTCCTGCCAAACCCTTCCCTTCTCAGCCCAGGGAATCACTTCCAGGTTTGAGATAAGTCCCTCCCTCCCTTCCACTGCGTCTTGAGGTGCTTAGAAGGACTTCTCTAAAGACTCGCTCTTTCTGCCTCGGCATTTGTATCAGAGACGCCTGTGGTGGCACGGTAGGTTGTCTCCAGCAGTCGAAGGCTCCATCAGTTGTCGGCCTTGTCCACCCCTCAATCCCTCCCTAGTCAATCCACTTAAATGGGACCTGGGGGGAGGGCAGGGGAGGGCTGGAAACATCACCACAAAGAAAATAAAACACATCAGCTCACCACACCAAAGATGACAAATTCGATTTAGAGGAAAGGAGGAGTCCCACTTATGACACCACAAAGAATAAACGGTCGGCAATAAGCATATCAACGAAGACCCAAGGTGTGCACAAAGGAAACGATACTGTCCAGAGAGAGATTGTTAGGAGGTTCCATAAACGATGAGCTGCATCGGGTCCCTAAGAGGGAGACGTAAAACAGAGAGGGCATCACCCTGTCTCAATCTCATACCCAAATGAGTGAAGTTCCAATCAAAATCCCCAGAGCATGACTCTGGAACTGGACCGATGGATTCAAAGATTCGTCTGTAGGAATAAACTGTCAGGTGGGACAACAATCTTCTGAAAAGAAAAGCCAGGAGGGGCAGCTGCCTACCAGTTGTTGGATGTGCTGTGAATCAGCCAGAAACAATCCGCCATGGCAGGGCCCGGGGCAAAGTGTCTGGTGGGATTTCGACTAGTTGCGGGTCAGAGACATGCAAGGCGACCCATTCTATTGTCAAGATGGCACTTTAAATCAATGGGGGAAGGACTACTTACTCAATAAATGGCATTGAGAAAAATTGGCCATTTCTTCGGAAGAAGTCCTTGCCTTCTGCCACGTAATAAAACTCCAGGGGGATAGGATATCTGAACGTAGTCACCACATTTGTAACAATGTTACAAGAAAATATACAGGACTGTTTTCCATAAAATAAAGGCAGAGGTGTTTCTTCTAAGATTTGAAACCCAGAAACCACAAAAGAACAATTAGATTTGACCACGTGGAACCTGAGAATATGCATATAAACATATACATACATACACAGTGAAGACACCAAAATAAAGTCACATGGAAATATTTGCAGAACATACACCATGGGAAAGACTGTTCCTAATACACAGAATGGTCTACCAATCAATAGAAAAGACAAACGCCAGAACAGAAGGATGAGTTGAGGATGTGATCCGGCTGTTACAGAGGAAACACAATGGCGGGCAAATATGTGACGGGTCAATCTCACTAATCATTTTTAAAATGGCAATTCAACAAGATTCTAGTTTTTGTCTCCCAGACTGGCAAACATCCCTAGAATTGAATAACATCCGCCGCTAGTGAGGGTGGGAGAGATAGGCGGGGCTGGGACTCGACACAGCCTCTTTAGAGTTGTCTGTTTTGTTTTTAGGTAGATATCCTTTCTGGCTCAGCCGCCCACTTGAAATCGACCCAGTAGAAATGATCATGTGAGTCCGTAAGGATGTGAGGACGAGGATGGTCACGGCAGTGTTGCTGAGAGCAGACCCCTGTGCCCCCAGGTACAGGCAGTTAAATAATTTCCAGTTCATCCATTCGTGGAAATACTCAGCAGACACCCAAATCCAAAGGTCCATCTAGATGTGCTGACCCGGAAAGAAGTCCTTGATGGACTCCTGAGAGTCAGGTGGCACACGATCTATCGGCACAGCCACATGCCCCCTGGACCAAACATCTCCCCCAGGCTGTGGAGTGCAACCCTAAACCACAATTGGAAGGATGAGAACAACACTCCAATGCTTTGAGAGCTGGAGCCACAAACCCAACAGCTTGAAAGTGGGAGCTGAGATACGGCGTCTGGGCTCTGTATGCTGTGCTGCACCCCCACCCCTACCCCAAGCCCTGTTCACTTCTAATCCTATTTCATTCTTAAAAGAGCTAGGAGAGCTTCCCTCTTTTTTTTTTGTTTTGTTTTGTTTTGTTTTAAATACCTTCCTCAAATAGTAAATTCAGCATGCAAAGACTGGCATCAAAGTTGGTCTGAACCCCATCCCAGGGGGTGGCCAGTTGGTATCTTCCCAGGACCTCCTGGCTCCCTGTCCCCCATCACAGGTGCCAGCTTCCAGCATCCTCAAACCCTCCAGCTTCTCCTCATGTGTCCCCTAAGCGAGTTGTCCTAGGTCACCACTTGCCTTACGTCACCACTGTAGTAGTAGCGCCACCCTAGGGTCCCAAAGTACCAGACACAAGCTGTGGGTAGCACACTTTACTGAAGTTCACGTAGGGGCGGGACGGGGTACATCACAGAGCAGCAGGACAGACTTCAAACAAAGGGCAGACCACCTTCAGCCACGTGTCTCGGCCGTTTCCACCAGCAGGGCTGACACCAGTCTCCAGTGACCCTGCTCTCCTCTCCTGCTCACTTACCCGGCACCCCCAGATCCCTCTCCATGACTCATCAGAAGAGTCTGGGAAGGAGGTCAAGGCCAGTTCTTAATGGAACCATTGTCTTTTCCAAGGAGCCCGGGACCCGGAAGTGATCACAGCCCGGGTCAGCCACACAGGGACAAGGAAGAACTGGACAAAGGCCCCAGAGTAAACCTGGAGTGGCCACCGTGTGTAAGCCTGGGCCACAGGACAAGCCACAAAGACAGTGGGTGAGGGAGGTTGGGCTGGACTCAGGCACAGGGATGGGACCCCAGATCCACGGCTGGAGCAAGAAGGGCCAGGACTTACTTTCAGGGGTTTTCCCCTGCCTCCTCCCACCCCAAAGTGCCTCAGCCCATCTGTGCCATCCTCCACAGCCCCTGCTCAGAAAGCTGGCCCTCAGGACCCTGCCCATGGTGGTGCCCACCTCAGGGATGGAGCAGGGGGATGTCCGGTTAAGAGGCAGAGCTCCAGTCCGGGTGTGTGCACGCCCACGGTAGTGAGCATGTGAATACCCGCGTGGGTGTGGACGAAGGTGCCCCGCTCTGCGGGCACAGCAGGCTGTGTGTGCGCACGCCACTGCATTTGCGTGTGCTGGTGTGAGTCTGTGTGTGCCCGTGTGTGGCTGGTGTCTGCAGTGAACACAAACGATTATAGGGTCTCACCCTCAGGCCCACCCAGTAACCTTGTTCATCTCAACTCTAATCCACCCCACCCCATTGCTCCCAAGCCTCACCAGGCCCGAGGTCCCCCAGGCAGCCCAGCACCCACAGCGTCCGGAGCCCCCAGGCCTGCCTGCTCTTCCTCAGCCCCTCACCCCCAGCTCTGCCGGGAGCCCTCCCCCACAACACACACCCACACCCAGGCTCAGACCCAGGTCTCTAGACTCAGAAGTGACTGTATTTCTCTAGAAGATGCCCTCACAGCTAGGCTGCCGGGTTGGGACTGGCTCGGCTCCGCTCAGCTTCCCTTAAAGACCTGGAGGTCCCAGCCCTTGCCTTCGCCCCACCCACCCGGCGACGCTGATGCCAATGCCTGTGTCCTGGAGTTGTCCTGCTGGCTGAAATTGGGAAGTGGTGGAGAGACGGGGAGGAGTGAGGACCACAGACCATGGAGCCAGACCAAGTCTGCCCTAGCCCCAGCCAAGTCAGGCTGAGGAAGGGGCAGCCACAAGCCCCGGGGACAAGGTCAGAAGCCCTTCAGGAAGGAGAAGACCTCAGAGCCCAGCCTGGAGGAGGATGGGCCCCAGGCTGAGCAGGAGCCCCCAAGCCAGGGTTCAGGACTCCCAGTTGCAAAAATCTTTGTCACAGCACTCCACATCTACTTTTAAGATCCCAAAATTAATGAAGAGCATCAGGTAATCTGAGAAAAACTGCCGCTTAAGGAAGTTGCAGGATGAGGCACACATCTTACTCACGGAATAGTCCTTCCTGTCTGGAGAAGAGGAGGGGAGCCTGAAATTGGAGCCCCAGGTAGGCCCTCTCTGCCTTGCGCTCTGCTCCGCCCCGGAATCCAGCCCAGGCCCTGGTTCAGAACCCCAGAACAGCAGAGCTAAAGCTCCCAGCCCACCCCCGTTGTCCCCAATGACATGGAGGGCCCAGGGCCAGACAGGCAGCTGTTCGCTGTCACATAGCAAGCCATAGAGGTTGAGACCACCCCCCAAAACTCCCTACCGCGCTCAGGTGCTGGCTTACCGCTGCTGGATAACTGCGCCGCAGATACTGGCATACTGCTGTGCTTGAGATCAGTGATGCGGACGCTAGCACACACCTTTTTGGTGGGCAGGCACTCCCTTGCAGTGCAGTGGCTGAAATTGGTGATTGCTGTGCAGAACTGGCACCACAAACCATCAGCTAGACAGACCGGAGACACAGGATTACTAGAGAAACAGCAGGCCAGGCCAGGCCAGCCCCTGCATCCTCCCCACCTGCTTGCTGCAGGCTCTGCTGGGAGAACCATTGGGCTGGGAGAGGCTGGGCACCCCGTGGCCAGCAGTGACCAGGCCAGACTGGCACCGAGAAGACCCTGTGTCACTTCCCAGTAGTTTCCAGGGAGGATCCCACACCTGGGACTCTGGATGCCCCGAGGCCCTCTCCCTGGCCCCATGCACGAGTATACCCACACACACAGCTACCTCACACCTAAGGTGCCCCCCCTGCACACGCTGACCTCCTCACACACTCCCCCTACCCCTCCCAAAGCACAGTTCGTTCGTTTGTTCCAAGCTTCCAAGGACCAAACTGGACTTGACAGGCGGCCTGCTGGGGCTCTTAATGGAGCACAGAACCCCTGCATTGAACCACGGGCATCGTGCAGGAACAGGCGAGGAAGCCCCTCAGTGCCCTCAGGAGTAGGGAGGGACCCATGTGGCTGGAGGTGGAGCAGCACCAGCCAGGGAGAGGGTGTCTGGGGTCGCAGGAGTCCAGTAGGGGTGGGGACGTGGCCCACCCTGGGAGAGCTGCTGCAAGACTCACCAGGCTCAGAGCACAGCAGAGCCGCCAGCAGCACCAGACCGAGGCCCTTCATGATCTCAGGCAGCATGTTCCAGGCAGACCTTGCGAAGGCGTGGGAGCTGTGGACAAGGGTCGTCTGGGGCTCAGGCCTGGCTGGGAGAAGCCTCGGTCAGCAGACACAGGTCCTGACCGGGCCGAAGAACCCTCTCCTTTTCTGGCCTCCAAATACAACCTCCTCCCGGGAATCCACGGCAGGGGTCCTCCCTAAGCTCGAAGAAGCCCACCCCCAGACCATCCCCCAGAGTGCCCACCATCACAGCCTCCCTTCCAGCTAGAACAGGTCTGTCCTCCCGGCATGGCGGCAGGCCAAGATGCACCCACCCCGCGCGCCCGACACCTGTGGGATGAGGAGGGAAGGGTGTCGTGGCGCGTCTTCTCCCTGGGGAGCGGTAGGTGCGTCGGGAAAGGAAAGGAAAGGGCAAGGAGCGAGGGAACTGTACCTGCTGATGAAGGGAGGGGCTCACACCACGTCTCCACCCCGCACCCCTGGGCTGGGGTGCTGGGAACCCCGCGCGGAGCCCTCTGCATTCGCCTCTCCCTCCCTCGGGTCAGCGCTCAGGGCGGATCCGAGCGTGGAGTGCAGGCCAGGGCTTAGGAGACTCACTTACATCTCAAGGGTGTCCGCGCTCCGATGCTCCGGGAGGCAGCACAGGGAGTTGTGTCCTTCCGTCTCCCTGCGGACCGCAACGCCAGGTCCTTATATATCCTGAGTAGGCATTACACAGAACCAGATGTGACAGTTTAGCTATTGGCTAGGGAGTTCGCACGCAGCATAGCAACAGGGGCCGGCATAGCAGCAGGAGCCGGTTTTAGCTTAGTGGTGAATTTCTTTTCTTTTTTTTTTTTCTTTTTTTTTTCTTTTTCTTTCTGAAGCTGGAAACGGAGAGAGACAGTCAGACAGCCTCCCGCATGCGCCCGACCGGGATCCACCCGGCACACCCACCAGGGGCGATGCTCTGCCCCTCTGGGGCGTTGCTCTGCCGGCGACCAGAGCCACTCTAGAGCCTGGGGCAGAGGCCAAGGAGCCATCCCCAGCACCCGGGCCATCTTTACTCCAATGGAGCCTTGGCTGCGGGAGGGGAAGAGAGAGACAGAGAGGAAGGAGGGGGGGTGGAGAAGCAAATGGGCGCTTCTCCTATGTGCCCTGGCTGGGAATCGAACCCGGGTTCCCCGCACGCCAGGCTGACACTCTACCACTGAGCCAACCGGCCAGGACCTTGTTTCTGCTCTTTTAATACACTTCCGGCACCCACAGGCACACATTTCAGAATCTAACATTCCCTCATCTCTTTGGGGCATAAATCAAACCCTGGATTCTTCATCAGTGGGGAGACTGGTGTAAGGTTGGGACAGAACTAGTAACTTTAGTACATCTCTGACCTCTGGTGGTGCAGTGGATAAAGCGTCGACCTGGAAATGCTGAGGTCTCCAGTTCAAAATCCTGGGCTTGCCTGGTCAAGGCACATATGAGAGTTGATGCTTCCAGCTCCTCCCCACCTTCTCTCTCTGTCTCTCTCTCCTCTCTCTCTCCCTCTCTGTCTCTCTCTCTCCCTTTCCTCTCCTCTCTAAAATGAATAAATAAAATAATAAAAAAACCCAAAACTTCAGTACATCTATCTTCTCCTTTACGAACGCAAGGAGCTTATTAAGGATTGTTGGTCCAATGGTAAGAGCCAATAATAATAATAGCAGGGGTCCAGCAATTGTGGATATGAGGGTAGTTAACCAAGGAGAAGTCTTGAACATAGGGGCATACTGTGACATTCGAATAAAAGCCATAAAATACATTAATGGAATTTAGAAATAACTTCAAAGGAATTAGTCCAGTAAACAGATGAGCCCAAACTCCCAGGATGGCTAGGAGCTGAGGAGTCCTTGAGATAGAGAAGTCTTTAGACTCCCAGGATGGCTAGGAGCTGAGGAGTCCTTGAGATAAGGAAGTCGTAAAAACTTCTAAGATAGTAAATGTAACCACATCCTAGGGGATAGATAGGGACATTTCCAGCTGGGGCTTTCAACTGTATGACTGGTTACTAAGGCACGTGACTAAAATTTAATTTGGGGGATCCAATTGCTAAATGCCAAATTCGCTTCTGTATGAACTGCTTGCTTGCTACGCTATAAAAACCCCTAGACTGTAGGCGCTCGGTGTGGCTCTTGTGACTACCACCTGAGCTCACCCCTGCGCAGGTTTGTTTTGCTTTGTTTTGTTTTCTTTTTCTCTTGGCCATAAAACTTTGTCTGAAACTCTCCAAACGTCTCCAGTGTTTGTTTTACCCGGCGAGTGCAACATTTTATGGGGGCTCGTCCGGGATTGCCCATTATGGGAATCTTGACTGGGGACAGGTGGAACAGCTGTTTGAGCTGGTGAGTATTTTGTTGTAGAATTTCTTGTTTTTGTAATCTGGCTCCGGAGCACTTACAGTCTGTGGTGGCAGACAGGACGCTGTCAGTGACCCGCCCAGACACTCGGGCCAAAGGGCAGGACGCTGCCGGCCGAGGTTTCTGTTTCTGTCTGAAATCGATCGATCGTTTCAAAGTAGTGAGCTCACTCGCGCCGCGCCGTGCTGCTGTCTGGTTGTTTGTTTAGCCTGAATGACTGTGTGGAAAATTTTGTGTATTGCCCTCCTGGGATTTGCTGCACTGTTGTGTTTGGTGTTAATTTGTTTGCCAGTACAGTGTGATCAACGCTCATCTATCTGGATCACCCTGCTTATAGGGTGGGGAATCCTGTGTGTTGTCTTTGTAGGACTAGAAGCATACCTGGCTGAGAAGAACAAGTACCGCGAGATGGGACAGCAAGAATCTACTCGTAAATCCCCTCTTGATTGCATTTTAAGTAACTTCTCTGATTTTCAGAAGAGAGCTCAGGGTTATGGGGGACCTCCACCCGATCGAGAAACTCTCCGGACCTTAAGCCAAGTGGAGTGGCCATCTCTTAAGGTTGGATGGCCATCTGAAGGAACCTTTGATCTGCCCATAGTTTTTGCAGTAAGAGCCATTATATATCAGGTGCCTCACCCAGACCAATATGTGTATATAGATGTTTGGATAGATATAGCTACAGACAAACCTGGGTACATTAAGAGGTGCATAAAAGCAAATCAAAAGGTTAAGAGAGCTATTTGTGTGAGCGCAGCGGACATTAAGCCTCGCCCTCCCTCCACTCCACCTGCACCTGAAAGAAGCCTCCCAAATCGTATCCGGTCCTTTCTGATGTTACTGAGGATATAGTAGACCCTGTAAATTATCCTCCTCCTTATCAGAAGCCCAGGGAGCCAGATTCAACTGTGCCCGAGAATGTCCAGAGTCCTCCCCACACCCGGGGGGGGACCCCTTATGCTCAACCTTCCTTTGCTGGAGGTGCCCCAATGTTACCTCTTAGGGAGGTGCTGCCCCCACTAGATGAAGGACCACATGCACCATCCTGAATGATTTATATTCCTTTTTCTACTAGTGACCTTTATAATTGGAAACATCAGACCCCGTCATTTTCAGAGAAACCTCAGGGGTTAATTTCTTTGCTTGAGACTGTTTTCAGGACCCATCAACCAACTTGGGATGATTGTCAGCAGCTTTTGCACACCCTGTTCACAACGGAAGAAAGAACCCGCATCAGCCAAGAAGCTGAAAAAGTATTTAGGGAAGAGGGGGGCACTGAAAGGGAACTAGAGAGGACGCTCCCCAGGAGCCCCCCCAGTTGGGATCCAAACAATGTCAGGGATAGGGAATCGCTTACCCAATATCACTGGGCTCTATTAAGGGGAATAAAGGCAGCTGCTAAGAAACCGACCAACTTTAGTAAGGTAGGTGAGGTAACTCAGGGGAAGGATGAGTCCCCTGCTGCATATTTAGAGCGGCTAATGGAGGCCTACTGGGTTTATACCCCTATTGATCCTGAGGCAGAGGAAAATCGCAGGCTAATAAACATAACCTTCGTCACTCAGGCAGCCCCAGACATTAGAAAGAAGCTCCAGAAAATAGAAAGATTTGAGGGAAAGAATAGGAGTGAATTATTAGAAATAGCACAGAGAGTCTATGTCAATCGTGATGACCCTGAGTTAGGGAGAGCAGCTGTAAAACTACTCTTGGCACAGCAATCAAAAGGACCAAAAGGGAAACAGCAGCACTTTAAGGGAAAGAAGGGAACTTTCCCGCAGAAGCAACTAGATAAAGACCAGTGTGCTTATTGCAAAGAGAAAGGTCATTGGAAGAAGGATTGCCCTAAGCTACAGGCCGTAAATCAGGAACAAAGCTCACAGGTTTTGCTCCAATTAGATTGACGGGGCCAAGGCTCCATTTCTGTTGGCCCCCAGGAGCCTATGGTCACACTGTCAATTGAGGGGAAACCAACTACCTTCCTAGTTGACACGGGGGCCACTTATTCCGTCCTAAAGAGACCACTTGGGACATTACAAAAGGAATCCACAAAGGTAATAGGGGTCACTGGCAAAGCTGTCTCATATCCTCGAGCCACTGCTCGGATTACAGACCTGGCACGAGGGACTATTACTCATTCATTCCTGATTATTCCAGACTGCCCTTTACCCGCTGTTGGGACGAAATTTGTTGCAAAAATTTCAAGCAACAATAACCTTCAACCAGGAGAAGAATGCAGAAGGCAAGGTATTAGTGACTGTGCCAATATCAGAAGAATACCTGATTGCCTCCCTCCCGGAAGGTAAGAGCGGGTTTACGGGCATCCCCGAGGAAGTAAAGCAGCAGGTTCCTGGAGTTTGGGCAGAGAATAATCCTCCGGGATTGGCAGTACATCAGCCGCCTGTAGTAGTGCTGTTGCGGAGCGATGCCAGCCCAGTACGCATCAGACAGTATCCTGTACCTGCTCGGGCTAAACAGGGTATAGCACAGCACTTGAGGCGCTTATTAGAAGCTGGGATTCTCTGGGAATGCCAATCTGCCTGGAACACTCCTCTACTGCCAGTACAAAAGCCTGGAACTCAGGACTATCGCCCAGTGCAGGACCTGCATGAAGTGAATGCTCGGGTAGAGACCATACATCCTACTGTGCCAAACCCCTATACCCTATTAAGTTCATTGCCACCAACGCATGTTTTCTATTCAGTATTAGATTTGAAAGATGCCTTCTTTTGCATTCCATTAGCAAAGCAAAGTCAGGAAATGTTTGCCTTTGAGTGGAATGATCCTGAGAATGGACTTTCAGGCCAATACACTTGGACCAGGCTCCCTCAGGGATTTAAGAATTCACCAACCATATTTAATGAGGCTTTGTGCAAAGACTTACAGGAGTTTCGAGCCGGCCACTCTTCAATTGTGCTGCTGCAGTATGTGGACGATCTCCTTATCGCAGCCCCAAACCAGGAGAGTTGCCAAGAAGCTACATTGGAACTACTCCAAGAACTGCAACGGATGGGCTATCGAGTATCTGCTAAAAAGGCCCAAATTGTCACCCAAACCGTGAGTTACTTAGGGTATGACTTGAGGGGAGGACAACGTAGTTTGTCTAGCCAAAGAATTCAGACTATATTACAGATTCCTGAGCCTGTAAGTAAGAGGCAAGTAGGAGAATTTTTAGGTGCCGTGGGATATTGCAGACTTTGGATACTGGGATTTGCAGAGCTGGCCAAACCTTTGCATGAGTTAACACGGGGAAAAGAGGAACAATTTGTATGGACAGAGGAGGCACGAGAGTCTTTTCAAAAACTTAAGGAGGCCCTAGTTGCAGCCCCGGCATTAACCCTGCCAGACTTGTCTAAGTCTTTTCAACTATTTGTGACTGAGAAGAAGGGCATTGCTCTAGGGGTCCTCTGTCAAGAACTGGGACCTTGGAAAAGACCAATAGCCTATCTGTCCAGAAGACTAGATCCTGTGTCATCAGGTTGGCCAAATTGTTTGAGAGCACTTGCTGCTACCTCCATCCTTGTTAAGGAGGCCAGTAAACTGACTCTGGGTCAAGACATTCAGGTCATTGGAGAGCACTATTTAGAACAAGTGCTGCGGGCTCCACCGGATAGGTGGATCTCGAATGCCCGACTAACACAGTATCAGGCACAGTTGCTGAACCCCCCCCGCAATACAATTTTTGAAAACAACGGCCTTGAATCCTGCTACATTGCTCCCGTTGCCAGACCCATCGGTGATCCATGACTGTAGACAAATATTAGATACCATTACAGGAGCCAGACCAGATCTACGGGATCAGGCCTATGAGAAGGCAGATTTAACTCTGTTTACAGATGGAAGTAGCTATGTTCGGGATGGGCAAAGGTATGCTGGAACTGCGGTGACCACTCAAGATACTGTGTTATGGAAAAAGGCACTGCCTAAAGGCACATCTGCACAATGGGCTGAGCTTTTCGGACTCACACAGGCCCTTAGAATTGCTGAAGGGAAAAGTGCCAACATCTATACAGACAGTAGATATGCCTTTGCCACGGCCCATGTACATGGCGCCATCTACCGGGAGCGTGGGTTTTTGACTACTGCAGGAAAAGAAATTAAAAATAAGAATGAAATTTTAGCTCTATTAGAAGCCATTTGGTTGCCTAAAAAGGTGGCAATAATACATTGCAAAGGACATCAAAAGGGGAATTCCCCTATAGTAAAAGGAAACCACTTTGCTGATCGAGCGGCACGGAATGCAGCAGAAGAGGAGGAACACACTAACCAACTGCTACTCATCCCACCCCCTACTTTACAAATAGAACCGAGGTATGAGCCAAAAGAAGAAGAGAAAGGTAAGCAACTAGGGGGTAAGAAAAGTAAACAGGAATGGATAGAATTACCAGACAGCAGAATATACCTACCACAAGGAGTGTTAAGACAAATAATTCAAGAAATACATAGCAGCTCCCACTTAGGACAACAAAAACTAGAACATCTAGTAAGAAAATATTATAAGGAAGTGGAAATCAGAGATATCATACACTCTGTTGTGTCTAGGTGTCAGGCCTGCGCCAAAGTAAATGCTATCAATAAGAAATTACCTCCCCTCATCAGGCACTGAGGAAAAGCTCCTAGAAAACTATGGGAAGTGGACTTTACCGAAATGACTCCAGGGAAATTAGGCTACAAATATTTGCTTATTCTAATAGACACCTTTACTGGATGGACTGAGGCTTTTCCTACAAAAGGAGAAACTGCTTCAACAGTTTGTAAAATACTTTTAAGAGAAATCATTCCACGATATAGCATTCCCATTGCTATAGGGTCAGATAATGGACCTGCTTTTGTGTCCAAGATATCACAGGAATTAGCAAAAAGATTAGGGATCAATTGGAAATTACATTGCATTTATCGGCCTCAAAGTTCAGGGCAAGTCGAGAGGATGAATAAGACCCTTAAAGAGACTATAATTAAGTTAAGAAAAGAGACTGGCGAAAATTGGGTAGAGCTACTCCCTTTTGCATTATATAGGGTTCGAAATACACCTTATACAGGAAAATAGACTCCTTATGAGTTAATATATGGGCAACCAACTCCTTTGGTTCCACAAATAACGAGGGAAGAAATTAAGAATTCTAATCAAAGTTTTCTAAAGTCCTTACAGGCATTACAACTGATACGTGCAGAAGTACGGGCGCTTAGAGACCAGCAGAAGGACCAACTCAAAGGACTTCCACTGCCAACTCCACCGGAGCCAGGACAATGGGTATGGATTCTTAACCATCATCGCGGGAACCTTGACGCTCGGTGGCAAGGACTGTTCCAGGTACTGTTCAGCACGCCCACGGCTGTGAGGATAGCTGAAAAACCTTACTGGATTCATCTATCACATGTAAAGTTAGCTCAAGAACCGAGCTTGAAGGAAGCCAAATGGAGAGTCAAAGCGGATCCCCACAATCCCTTAAAAGTGCGGTTCTTACCCGAATCGTAGCAATGGTTTTCTTTTGTATGTTATCCAGTATTAAACCAGTACCTGCTTTCCAGGAAACCCTGAATCATCCAGGGAATTTATGGGTGGCTTTAGCACGCACCCTAAATGTCTCATCGTTTTGCCTTGAACAGGATAGTCATACTCATTTCATGCTAGGAAAATGTCTACGCCCGGTATGTAAACCGGCAGCTGACATAAGGAATTTAACTTTCTTCTCCAGTATCCCTAATAAGACTGTAACTTATCTAGATTTAGCAAACTGGGGAAAAGCTTCTTATCAGTTGCCAAGCCATGCATTACAGATTCATACTCCCCATAGCATTATTGTACCCAATGATACTTGTGTTCTTTTTGTTAATTGTAGTAAAAATTGTAAGACAATCCCTGGTTTTTTACCCTGTAATAATACTATCAAATACCCTTCCATTTATGGCTATGTTACCCTGCCTACTGGATGGTTCTTTACCTGTAACTCTATGACATATAATTATATTCCCCCTAATCTTACTGACACCACTTGTTGTTTATCTAGGATTGCTACTTTCTTACCTAACAAGAATGATTTGTTACTTCTTGAGCATAATACCACTCTTCGCAGTAGGCGTGCTGCCTCCATCCCTGTAGGACCTGAATGTCATGATGAAGTACGATTATTGTCAGAAGCTGAAGGATATGCCATAATTTTAAGTGTTGTAGGGAATCTAGTATGGGGTGCTTACAATCATAGACAAATCCAGCATTTAGCTTGTAACTTAGCTAAAAGCATCAACGAAACGTCTCAAGCATTGACTCTTTTAAATCATGAACAGCAGCAATTACGTCAAGCTATTTTAGATAATCAGGCGGCTATTGATTATCTATTATTATTTCACCACCAGGGTTGTAAAAAAATAAAAGAAATGTGTTGTTTTAATTTAACTAATAACAGCAATGAAATCCAGGATAAAATAGATAAAATAAAACAGTTAGCAGAGCACATTCAGCAAAATAATGACAATTTAGATTGGTTCACCTCTATATTCAAACTCTCACCTTGGCTAACTACATTGATAACTACACTAGCAGGACCATTGTTAGTATTGTTATTGGCCCTCACTATTGGACCCGTAATCCTTAACAAGTTATTTGCTTTTATTAAAGAATAGAAACAGTTAAAATAATGATTTTATCTCAGCCGTACCAACGCCTTAGTGCAGCCGAAGAATCTCCGTTATAGTTAAGGATTTAACTAGGACAAAGAAGAGGAGGAAATGTGACATTCGAATAAAAGCCATAAAATACATTAATGGGCTTTAGAAATAACTTCAAAGGAATTAGTCCAGTAAACAGATGAGCCCAGATTCCCAGGATGGCTAGGAGCTGAGGAGTCCTTGAGATAGAGAAGTCGTTAGACTCCCAGGATGGCTAGGAGCTGAGGAGTCCTTGAGATAAGGAAGTCGTAAAAACTCCTAAGATAGTAAATGTAACCACATCCTAGGGGATAGATAGGGACATTTCCAGCTGGGGCTTTCAACTGTATGACTGATTACTAAGGCACGTGACTAAAATTTAATTTGGGGGATCCAATTGCTAAACGCCAAATTCGCTTCTGTATGAACTGCTTGCTTGCTACGCTATAAAAACCCCTAGACTGTAGGCGCTCAGTGTGGCTCTTGTGACTACCACCTGAGCTCACCCCTGCGCAGGTTTGTTTTGCTTTGTTTTGTTTTCTTTTTCTCTTGGCCATAAAACTTTGTCTGAAACTCTCCAAACGTCTCCAGTGTTTGTTTTACCCAGCGAGTGCAACAATACCAGCTAGAGCTGTCTTCTTCTAGGTTCCTATTCTTTAATCTGTTTGCAAGTATCTTGATATTCTCTTTAATTACTCCAGAGTGGTTAGCGTAAAAACAATATTCTTTTCTTTAAGCAGCACAGTCCTCCTTGCTCAAGGAGGAGGAGGTCTAGCCCTCTCCTATTCTGAAGGGCTACCTCGGATAGGGAGTCTATTTGCTTCTCAAGGTATATTACCTGGTTTAGGTGGACTCTATTGAAATTTACTGACTAGGGTCTCACAACCCTACTTTTTACAAAAATAATCTGAGTGAGACCCACATATGTGACGCCATCCAGAAGGGGGTTCGGGGCAAGCATAGTGTGGAGTATACCATAAAGCCCTAGTTTTTTTACATTGGGGTTACACCTATTACCTAAGGTGTATGAGCTAGGCAAATCATCAGTGAGAGAGCTTCTGGCTGAATCAGAATGTCTCCAAGCTTCTGGTGAATCACAGAATTTGTCTTCAAAGAACTTTGATAAGTCAGCTTGGAGAGTTATGGGGTTATTATCCCAGGTGTTATTCTGTGCTATAACTGTGCCATCTGCTGTCCTGATTAAAACCTATTCCTGCAACTCTAGTCCCTTGCTGGGTAAACAATAAAAAGTCATCAGTCCTAAGTGGAAAAGAAGGTGAGCTTTAGAAGCTCTCTAGGGGTCCGCTTGACTTGCCATCTCCAAGATCCTTCGTCGGGTGGTTGGGCCGGCTTTACGTGGGAGAGGTGGATCCAGTAGGGCTTTTCAGCTACCTTAATAGCTGTGGGTGTACTCAGGATTACCTGGAACAGTCCGTTCCACCGCAGCTAAAGGTTGCCTCGTCTGTGGTTGAGAATCCACACCCACTGTCCAGGCTCCGGTGGCTCCGGTATTCGGGACCTGTGTTTTGCATTCGATTGGGCTAATCTCTGGAGGGCCTGAACCTCGCTTCTGATGTGTTGCAGGGCCTGCAAGGACTTGAGGAAATTATGATTAGAAATCTCTAGTTCCCCTCTGGTCAATCGAAGTACAAGGGCCACAGGTTGCCCAAATAAGATTTCATAAGGGGTCTATTTATTGAGATAGGGGGTACATCTGGTTCTAAAAAGGGCGAAAGGGAGGAGCTCAACCCAGTTTTCGCCGGTCTCCCCTCTCAGCTTAATTATAGTTTCCTTCAGAGTCCTGTTCATTCTTTCTACCTGTCCTGAACTTTGGGGCCTATAAATGCAATGCAATTTCCAATTAATACCTAAATTAGTGGCTAATTCTTGAGATATCCTGGATATGAATGCAGGTCCATTGTCTGATCCTAGGGCTAGGGGAATGCCATATCTAGGTATGATTTCCCTTAATAAGACTTTGCAGACTGTGGAAGCAGCCTCTCCTCGCATGGGGAATGCTTCCATCCATCCTGAGAAGGTGTCTAATAATAATAGATATTTATAACCTGACTTCCCAGGGGTCATCTCTGTGAAATCTATTTCCCACAGTTCTCCCGGAGCTTTCCCCCAACACCTCACAAAGAGGGGATAGCTTCTTGTTCTGCGCATTTACTCTGGCACAGATGCTGCACCTCGAGACAATGCAGTGGACAATATCCCTGATGTTGGGCCCTACATAATACTTCCTGATAAGTTGTTCTAGCTTGTTTTGTCCTAGCTGCGTACTAGTATGAATATCTCCTACTATTTCTCTTACTATGCCCTGGGGTAAATAGAGCCAGGAGTCTGGAAGCTCTGTCTATCCCTGCTAATTTTTTCTTCCCTTTCAACTGCATCCCTTCCTGCTCTTCTTCTGGGGAATATCTAGAATCCGGAGGTAGCGTTGGCTTAGGCAGCAATGGCAGAAGGCTTTCTTGTGGCCTAGTGGCTGCCTCTCTTGCAGGTGAGTCTGCTAGGTTGTTACTCTTTACAATAGGCGAGTCCCCTCTCTGGTGTCCTTTGCAGTGGATAATGGCAACTTTGGTAGGTAGCCAAATGGCGTTTAGGAGGGCAAGAATTTCATTGCGATTTTTAATGTCTTTCCCCCCTGCTGTCAGTAAGCGTCTCTCCTTGTATATGGCTCCGTGGACATGGGTAGTGCTGAATGCATACCGGCTGTCAGCATAGATGTTGGCAACTTTTCCCTCTGCTATCTGTAAGGCTCGGGTTAGTCCTATTAGCTCTGCCCTTTGTGCAGGTGTTCCTGCGGGCAGTGCTTTCTGCCACAGGACCTTATTTTCCGTGGCCACTGCTGCCCCTGCATGTCGCTGTCTATCCTTAATAAAATTGCTCCCGTCTGTAAAGAGGGTCAGGTCTGCCTTCCCATATGTTTGATCCCTTAAGTCCGGGCGGGAGCCAGTCACTGTATCAAGGATTTGTTTGCAACTGTGGACGAAAGTGGAGTCGCTGGGGTCAGGGCAGCCGTTTTGAGGAACTGAACAGATGGAGGGTTCAGCAGCTGAGCCTGACACTGCATTAGCCGCGCATGAGATAGCCACCTGTCAGGAGGTGCTCGCAGCACTTGCTCTACATAGTGTTCCTCAATGACTTTGATGTCCTGCCCTAAATTTAATTTATTAGCCTCCTTGACTAGTATGGAGGTGGCAGCAAGTGCCCTCAGACATGCTGGCCATCCCGAGGCTACAGGTTCAAGTTTCTTGGACAGATAGGCCACAGGCCTCTTCCAAGGCCCAAGTTCCTGGCTCAGTACCCCTAGAGCTACCCCTCTGTTTTCTGCTATAAATAGCTGAAAGTGTTTGGCCAGATCTGGCAGGGCCAAAGCTGGGGCAGCCACCAGGGCCTCTTTCAGCCCTTAGAACACTTGCTTCTTCTAATCTGACCATGTGAACTGCTATTCCTTACCCCTGGTTAGTTCATGCAGGGGTTTAGCTAGTTCTTCAAAGCGTAATATCCACAGTCGGCAGTATCCTACTGCACCCAGGAATTCTCATACCTGTCTCTTGTTAGTAGGCTCGGGGATCTGCAAGACCGTCTGAATTTGCTGGCTGAACAATGTCCTTTCCCCTCCCTGTAAGTTATTCCCCAAATAACTTATAGTTTGCGTCACAATCTGGGCCTTCTTGGTGGAGACTCGATACCCTATTCGCTCCAGATCTTGAAGCAGGTCGGAGGTGGCTTCTTCACATACTCCTTCATCCTTTGGCAGCTATGAGAATGTCATCCACATACTGGAGCAGTAAGATCGATGGATGGGAGGAGCGGAAAGCCTGTAGATCTTTGCTGAGGGCTTCATTAAAAATGGTGGGGGAATTCTTAAACCCTTGTGGTAGTCTGGTCCAAGTGAACTGCCCAACCAGTCCATTATCTGGGTCATTCTATTCAAAGGCAAAGGTGCCAAGGGAATACAAAAGAAGGCATCCTTCAAATCCAGGACAGAATAATAGGTATGGGTTGGGGGCAATGAGCTCAGTAAGGTATATGGATTGGGCACCGTGGGATGAATAGTCTCTACCGATGCATTTACCTCCCGCAAGTCCTGGACCGGACAATAGTCTTGGCTCCCCAGATTTGGACGGGAAGCAGTGGGGTGTTCCAGGCTGATTGGCACCTTCGAAGTATGCCTGCCTCCAGCAGGCATTGCAAGTGCCAGGTGATTCCCTGTCTAGCTCAGGTTGGGACCAGGTACTGCCTGATCCTAACCGGTCTAGCAGTGCTAAGCAGTTGCACCAGGACAGGCAGTTGGTGTGTGGCCAAACCTAGGGGCTTGGTTTCCACCCAAATTTCAGGTACCAAATTTCAGGGACGCAGGGCATCTGGAACCCCTTCCTCGGCCTCCTTACCTTCTAGGACGGTGGTAAGTAAGTGTTCTTCAGACAGTGGGACAGTTACTTCCATGCTGACCTCTGCCTCTTTGTTCCCCATAGGGCTTTCCTCCCGTCGGAAGGTTATGGTGGCCTGAAGTTTCTACAATGGTTCCCTTCCAAGCAGTGGGTAAGGGCAGTCTGGAATGACTAGGAAAGAGTGGGCGATGGTGCCTTGACCTAAGTCAGTAATTCTTGCGGTAGCCCATGGGTAGGCTTCTGCTTTGCCTGTTGCCCCTATGATCTTAGTAGTTGTCTTCTGCATCTGGCCCTGTGGTTTCTTTAGGACTGAGTAGGTGGCTCCTGTGTCGGCTAGGAAGTCTATTGGTTTTCCTTCGACTGTTAAGGTGACCATGGGCTCCTGGGAGCTGGCGGGAATGGAGCCCTGGCCCCGTCAGTCTAAGGTTTGGAGCAAGACCTCTGGGCCCTGTCTTGGCCCATGGCTGTCAGCCTTCAACCTTGGACACTCTCTTTCCTTTCTCTTTTCCTCTCTTGCCCTTTCTCCTTACAATAGGTGATTGGTCTTTTGCTATTCGCCATCCCTGGCCCTTTTGCTATCCCCCTTTCCCTTTGGGAGGAGGTTTCTGGGCAGCAATCAGAATTTTGGCAACTTCCTTCGCCCTGCCAACCTCCGGATCACCCCTATTGACATACACCTTCTGGGCTATCTCTAATAGCTTGCTTCTATTCTCTCCCTCGAACCCCTCAATCTTCTGAAGCTTTTTCCTAATGTCTGAAGCGGCCTGAGTCACAAAGGCTATATTGACTAGTCTCCGGTTCTCTTCTGCCTCAGGATCTAGAGGGGTATATACTCTATAAGCCTCTATGAGTCTCTCTAGAAAGAATGCTGGGGATTCCTCTATTCCCTGGATGACTTCACTAACCTTACTGAAGTTGGTTGGCTTTCTAGCTGCTGCCTTGAGCCCCCTCAACAGAGCCCGGCGATACTGGAGGAGAGCGTCCCTTCCCCTAGTGGTCTCAGGTAGGAGGTTGAGATGGGAGAACAACTTCTATTTCCCTTCTTCCCTCCCGAGTTTCCCTTTCTTCTCCTAATATCACCTTAGCAGCCTCTCTCATTATTCTGTCCCTTTCTTCAGAAGTGAAGAGGGTTTGTAAAATCTGCTGACAATCATCCCATGTGGGCTGATGGGTCCTAAAAATGGTCTCAAGGAGAGATATTAGTCCCTGAGGTTTCTCGGAAAATGGGGGATTCTCATGTTTCCAGTAGTATAAATCACTAGTGGAAAAGGCACATAGATGAGGTGAGGAGGTGCCCGTGGGTCAGCATCTGGTGCCAGCGGCACCTCCCAGAGAGGCAAAATGACCATGCCTCCTGGAGGAGGAGGTAAAGTGGCTGTATCTACCCACACATCCATATACAGGTATTGGTCTAGGTGGGGAGCCCTATAGACCGTGGCTCTGACAGCAAATAAAGTTGGAAAGTCAAAAGTGCCCTCTGTGGGCCATCCCACATTAAATGCAGGCCATTCTAGCTGGCTCAAGGTCCGGAGGAAACCTGGACTCAGCTGCGGACCTCCATACCCCTGAGCCCTCTTCTGGAAATCAGAAAAATTCTTCAACAGGCACTCAAGCGGGGATCCCTGCACAGACTCCTGTTGTCCCATCCTAGATGACTCAGGAATAATGAGAAAGGGTAGGACACAGGCAACACACACTATTAGCACAAGGAACACACTTGTCTCTCTCACACTCAGCTCAGTCATTTGAGCTCAGACAAAATGCAGCGCAGTGCAAAACGGATTCCTAATGTGACCAGTCACTCTAAAGTTAACAAATCCAAATATCCAAATTTCAGAGAGCGGTGTCCCGCTTCTGAAAGCCCTGGGTAGGTAACCGGCAGCATCCCACCTCCTACCTCAGGATTGTGTGCTCTGGGCCCCAAAAGCCAAACCAAATGAGGACCCTCCATGAATACTTACTCAGCTCGAGCTGTCCTTCCCGTCTCCGACCCAAAACTCCGCCGAGGGAGAATCCCAGGCGAGCCCCCAAAATGTTGCATCCACCAGCTACGAGAACAAATGCCGGAGACTTTCAGGAGTTTAGATGTTACTTTATTGGCCAGTTTAACCTGCACAGGGGCGAACTCCCAAGATGTCCGGAGACACTGTGCTCACAAGGAGCTGCAAACGGAAGCCGCGCCTGGCGCTTATAGCCAGGTCCTTATATATCCTAAGTGAGCAAGCATCATACAGAAGCAGATGTGGCAGTTTAGCTATTGGCTAGGGAGGTGGCACGCAGTATAGCAACAGGGGCCGGCATAGCAACAGGGGCTGGTTTTAGCTTAGTGGAGAATTTCAAACATAAACTTCTGATAAGGGTCTCTGACCTTTTTTGTTCTCAGCCTCAAAGGGGCCATATCAGCACTCCCTGTTCCTTCAATAGTTACAGTCTTGGCAGTCCCAGCATATCAGTACTCCCTGAATCTAACATTCAGTGCCTACCAATAATCACCCATGCCCACCCTCCCCGTGGATAAGAGCAGTAAGCAGCTCCTTTCTGGTCCTCACACAGGAGAGGGTGAGCAGGGCCCTGGGAGAGGGTGAGCAGGGCCCTGGTTTGGTGCTCCTGCCTTTGAGCCAAGCCCCTGGCAGGTGGAGGGTGAGACGTGGGGGACCCTCCTGGGGAGCCCGGCAGGTGTGTGAAGAGCGTCTGTCACTCTGCTGATGTGCAGGTATCTGAGCGGGAGGTGGGCATGTGTACAGCACGGCCGGGCTGGGGCTCATCCTCTGTGCAGCCTGGTCACAGAAACATGCAATGTTGGGGGGAGGGGGAGTGTTGGGATGGACACTCAGTCCCTGGGAGCCCCAGAGACAAACTGCTGTGACGGCTGTCACGCTTCACACCAGCAGTGGCCGTAGTCCTTGGGTTTGTCCTTTGCTGCAACTGTTTCCAGGACCCGGACTTCAGGATTCGAGACTGGGACCCGTCCACTCCCAGGAGCGACCTGGCCCGAGGCACCTTCCGTCCAGCAGGAAAGCACTGCCCCGTTTCTGAATTTCCAGGTTTTGTCAGATAAACAGAGTTCCCCCCAGCTGCACATGCTGTGTCCTTTAAACCACCCGCACTGATGTCTCCTCTCCACCAGCCCTGAGGAGCCTCACCAGCCATCCGTCCATGTCCGCCCATCCCATCTCCGTCCGCCTTGCAGCCCGCCTGTCGCCTGTCCCTTCCTGCTGCACCACCGCCCCTACCTGGACCCCCTGACCACGGGCGATGCCCCGCGGTCGCCAGCACCCACAGTCCACTCGGCCGTCCGTCATAACAGACAGCCTCGATGCCCGCTTGCTATCCTGACCCCCCATCTTCTGCACTTCTCCAGCCTCGCCTGCTTGCACATGGGGCTCAGCGACTCCTCTCGTCCCTGAGTCACCGGAGCTCTCAGCGGGGCTCCCCAGCAGGGGGTGCCATGCCGCGCTCTCCCGATATTTCACTGCAGACCTTGCTTGCTCTGGCCGCCAGGGAGGTCCGTGAGGACCCGCTGGGGTCGGCGGTGCCCAAGGAGCACCGGGGCCTGCAGGGAACACACAGTTATTCCCAGGGCATGGCACACTTGGTGAGGATTCCAAAGAGGAGGCCGCCGTGTTTGCCAGCCGGAGAGCTGGCTCTTCAAGACTGATGAGCAGCTTGTCACGGGGGTGAGGAGACAGAGGACATGTACGGAAGAGAGAAGAAGCCCCAAGCGCAGAGTCCCCACACACAAGAGCTGCTGGGACCGCCGAGGGGTGCTGCTCTGGCGGGATGGGAAGAGAGGCATGATGGGAAACTCTCTGGAGTCTCACGTCAGAAGCCACATCCTGTCGCCCTGGGAGACCGGAGGCGGGACTGAGAGGGGCCGCTTCCCCTTTGCTTCCCTGTACAAGGACCCACGGTGGCATCTACCACGTGGGCATTGCCCAATAAAACGAGCTTCTGCCTCGTCTTGCGATCTGGTAGCTGAGTCCTGGCTCCTCTCTGCCCCAAAGACTGTCACCCTTCCCTCTCCAAGCGCCTGCCTTGCCAGCCCGTTGCTGTTCCTGCAAGGCCCGTTTGGGCTCAGATGGCCATCGTGGGGCCCTTCATGGCTCCGAGCCTCCCGGGCCGCCCCTCCGCCTGGAGAAACCACGCCCCCTGCCCACGCTTCCAGTGGCTGCCTTCCTTCGCCTTCCTTCTCCGCGTCCTTTCCCTCCGGCGGACGTGCGGGTCTCCCATGGACCGACTGAACCCCTGCTTCACAGCCAGCGTAAGGCTCTGGGTTTGCTTTACCGACGAGTCATGGGTTAAAACGACAGTTCCAAAGCGGCGGCTGAGGTTTTGGGGACAAAAATGAACATTGCACGGGAACAAGGTGGGAGGAAAGAGACAGCGTCCGTTTCCCCAAAGACGAAGTCTGATGTTACAGGATTGGGCTGGAGAGGGCTCGTGTCACACACAGTGCCATGCCGCCTGGGTGGGCATCTGTCCGGTGATTCTCAGGCTAGGCCGACATCAGCCTCTGCATAACACCTGTGCCTTGCACATAGTAGGTGCTCAATGAGTAACTGAACCCTCCAAAGTGTGCTTAAAATGATTATTTTCAAATAGTTTTTATTGATTTGAGAGAGAGAGAGAGAGAGAGAGAAACATTGGTTTGTTGTTTCACTTATTCATGCACTCACTGGTTGATTCTTGTATGTGCACTGACCGGGGTCCAACCTATAACCTTGGTGTATTAGGACAACGCTCTAACCAACTGAGCCAGGACTAAAATGATGACTGTTACTGTTTTACTTACAATTGTTTCCACTTAGAAATAAATTTAATGAATTACTGATGTGTGCTGCCACGCAGGTGAAATGTAACATCCACCGGGTACAAGAACAAATGTCGGAGACTTTCAGGAGTATAGATGTAACTTTATTGGCCAGTTTTACCTGCGCAGGGGCAAATCCCCGAGGTGTCCGGAGACACTGTGCTCACAAGGAGCTGCAGATAGGAATCGCCCTAAGCAAGCAAGCATAATACAGAAGCAGATGTGGCGGTAACCTATTTGCTAAGGGGGCTGCACATAGCATGGCAACAGGGGCTGGGGTCTAGCTCATTGGCGAATTCCAAACATAAACTTCTGATAAGGGTGTTTTAACCAATAGAATGCAAACATTTGTCTTTTTCTTTTTTTTTCTCTCAGTCTCACAGGGTCACTATCTGTCTCTGCTTCTTGAACGACCTTGGGCATGTTATTCCTAGCAGAACAGGAGCAGGACCTGCCTGTAACCCTTAAGTTCCCTGTTCCATTAGTGCCCTGCTTATTTTCTGATCTTCTCTTGGTCCTTATATTCCCTACTCCTGTTAGGGCATAAATAAAACCCTTGATTCTTCATCAGTGGGAAGAATGGTATAAGGCTGGGGCTCATGAGAATTTTCTGCTTTAGCTGTAGCTATAAGCTAATTGGGTCTTATACACTGGCCAGCGATTAGCCTACTACGCCTCTCACAATGGTCAGCGATGAGCTCAGGGGGAGAGGGGTATTTATAGGCGAAACCTACAAGGTCACAATGTTTTCAGCACATTTGTACAATATCTTTGCAAAAGTACACAAGCACACACTGTTTTAAGATAATAAACTACTTTCCTGCAATATCTGCAGGGCTGATACACATGGAACGTGTCCTGCCTTGTATTTTTCTTCTCTGTACTAACTTCTTACAATTTTCACAAACCTTCTGTAACTTACATAAACCTTCAACTTTTATGCACTTTCTTATCCAGAAATAACTGGCCTTCATAACAACTTGCTTTTTCCTTTTCTTTCAAAAGTATTTCTATACCTTATACCTTCTATTATCAAAACTATACAATTCCTTTCTAGTCAAAACTCTTGATTTTTAAAAACCTTAACCTTCAGTGAGGACTAAATCAGTAATAAGTAATCCTCTTTTAAAGATTGCTTTTTGGAGGTGTCCTTTTCCTAAGTAGCCTATTGGACACATGACCAATATTCATAGGTTATTCTATAGTGGTAGCTATGAGCACATATATAATTTTCATTTACCTTGTAGCTTCTCTCTCAGCCAAGGGACTTACACCCCCTTTCTGTGTGACTCATAGCAGTGCATGCATCAAACCTTAAGATGACTTACTTGGCTTTCCTTTACCTTAGTTTCCCTCCCTCCCCAAAGTCTATTTAAAAGGAGGTCCTTAGTGGGTTCCTCTAGGCATTAGCCATGCGTGGACCAGTTAACTTCTGGTTTGTGGCTGAAGCAGGGCATGTGGTCCTTCTCAGGGTCAGCTTACAAGGGTTGGCGGGGTCAGTCTTCACTGTCCACAAAGGTGTCTCTGCTGGGACTGCAAGCTTCAGCCGGCTGCGGTGGACCCAGGCGGGTATGCCTTCTACCTTGGCAGTAGTGGGAGTGGTCAGGAACATGGTGTCTGGACCCGTCTACGTGGGAGTCAGTCCTTGGGTGGTGTACTGCTAGAAGTGCCTCTTGGACAGTCTTTGAACAGTTTGCTGAGTAACCTATAAAACCTGTAAGTACTTAAGGAAAGGGTGTTACATTTCTACACTTTGCAGTTAGAATTTAAGTCCTAGTGACCACTGCTTCTAGCTGGAATTAACAACAGGTCCCAGCCTATAATAGGATTATATTTCTCCATCATTGAGATAGGAGAAATAAAGGAGATACTAAACATTAAATAAAGCAATAAAATCAGACTGTCAATACCCACGGTAGAGATCTTTGAGGGATAAATAAAACTTAAATATTCAAGCAAGGCATAGTAGATGGCCCTTGTGTTTACAAGAAATGAGATTAGCTTATCTGCTACTTGGAAGAAATACCTTAGGCTCGTGAATGATGTCCTTGGGCCTTCAGTGGCAATTCCCAGCATGCTGGGCAAGGTCAGGTCACAGGTAGCTGGAGCAGGGCTAGAAGAGACTGAACCCTCCCTCCATGGAGCAAGGGGGCAGCTTACCTTCTCATGTCCCTCTTTCCACAGCACAGGTGTGTCAACCAGTGGGGCCAGGAAGCTTGGCAGGCTTCAGTTCAATGACCTTTCTTTCCACTCTGGAGCAGGACCTTGATAAACCCCTTTGGGTGCTGGAGCCAAAAGTTGGTATTTCCTGACTTCTTTTGGGCCTTATTTGCCTTTTCTGTTACTTCCTTGGTCATTATAGACCTTAAAGCCATGCTCAGAAGATCTCACTGAGGGGCTTGACTAAGAGAACAAAATTGGAAATCTCTAGAGTTCTCCTTTCTACCTATTATGTTAAGAATTCTTCTATTAAGCCAATCAATAGTAATATTTGTTATTCTGGATTTTGTGACCTAACATTGAACAATTAATGCAAAGCTAGTATCTTGGGCTGCCACTATCACAGCCACCTGGCCTATGCAGGTTTGCATTGGATTCGGACAGTCGGCAAAGAAACAATGGAGCCAAAAACTGGTGGGCCATAGTCTTTAATCCTAGCTTGCACCCGGCGGGCAAGCAAAAAAAACCACACACTGGGATCCAAAACCTACTCACATTCAGTGCTCACAAAGCTACTAACTTAATCCAAGTTTCCTAGAATCAAAAGTTTCTAGCTCACCAGCCTTATTTACCTCTGTTCCCTATCTCCTTCCTTCTCCCTGCACAAACTCTGCACTAACTGGCTTCTCACTCAACACTCCGCCATCTTGGCTGCTTCTCCTGGCCACATGGCCTCTTTCTGCTCTCCTCTCTGCTCTCTCCTCTAATGATAATTTCAGGAACTAAGAGCACAAGCTCCTGTTCTGCCCCTATTTTATAGTGTAGAAATCCAAACCTTTAATCTAATATACAAAATAGGGAAGTCTGTAATACAAAGTTACTTCTCTGAGGCATGACTGGATTGTACTACCCTACATCAAAAAGGGTGGTAAAGACTTAATCTTAATCCCAAAACCAAGCCCCAGGCTACAACGATTCTGCCTGCCCACAGCCCACCCCTAACACACATTAATATCACCTGGGCAACGGCCTCTACGTGGGCAGCGCCATCTTTGACAAAGTGAGCATAATATATTTTACCTGCCCAACAATTAACAATTACTGAATTATTATATATCCCCTAATATTTAAACTAAAATTTTACCATCACAGGCTATGAAATAGCAAATGAAAAGGAGAATTAACAAAAGACTGTTGAAATAACATATACATTTCTAACATAGAAAATGTTTTGTTTTGTTTTGTTTTTTACAACAACAAATCCTTGGTACAAAAAGGAAGTCTTTGTACTTGACAGACTATACAATTCTATTATGGCTAAAACAGTGGGTTTAGAAGGGGCTGTATTCCCTAAATTTTCTCCTCAGGTCTGGCTCCAGATAGGAGGCGGGGATTTTCGAAGCCAAAGCAGAGGAGGGCAGGGGCTATAGCAAGGTGATGATAACCTCTAGTTTACTGCACTGTTATCTTTTGCCTGATTAAGCAGTGGCTCAGCCCTTGAGCCGGTGCTTAAGGGGGAGGGGCAAGTGCCTGAAACTGTGAAGGGAGCCTGCTGCTTCTCCTGCAGCCAGCTGCAGCCTGGCTGCCTTTTCTTTCTCTACCTCTGCTACTATGCTGGCTGCATACTGACTGTAAAGCCAGTAGGCAGGGCCAGGGCCACTATCACAGCAGCCTGGCCCATGCAGGTTCGCATTGGATTCGGACAGTCGGTAAAGAAACAACGGAGCCACAAACTGGTGGGCCATAGTCTTTAATCCTAGCTTGCACCCGGCGGGCAAGTAAAAATACACACTGGGCTCCAAAACCCAGTCACATTCAGTGCTCACAAAGCCACTGACTTATCCGAGTTTCCTAGAATCAAAGGTTTCTAGCTCACCAGCCTTATTCTCCTCAGTTCCCCATCTCCTTCCTTATCCCAAATACAAACTCTACACAAACTGGCATCTCACTCAGCACTCCACCATCTTGGCTGATTCTCCTGGCTTCCTCCACGTGGCCTTTCTCTGCTCTCCTCTGCTCTCTCTTCTAATGATGATCTCAGGAACCAAGAGCGACAAACTCCCGCTCTGTTCCCATTTTATAGTGTAGAAATCCAAACCCTTAATCCAATATACATAATAGGGAAGTCTCTAATACAAAGTCACTTCTCTGAGGCATGATAGGATTGTACCACCTCACACCAAAAAGGGTGGGACAGGCTTAATCCCAAAACCAAGCCTCAGACTACAACAATTCTCAACACACATTAATATCACCTGGGCAATGGCCTCTTTAACAAAGTGAGCATAATACATTTTATCTGCCCAACACTGACCATGCCACCTGCCTACAGGTGGGTGCTGGTGATAGTACGCTAAACTCTCTGTTTTCTATGGGTCTAGCAATCCTTGGTTTGGACAGTCTGCTAAGAGTGCTTCCCTTTCCCCTGAGCTATTTGGGTCCCATTTTGGGGGTTGTTTAGGAAGGACATTCTCTACTTCCATATCTGTTCCCCCATCCTCTAAAACAGCCTCTGCTGCTTCTCTCATTATTCTATTTCTTTCTTTTGTAGTAAAAAGAGTTTCTAAGACCTGTTGACAGTCATCCCACATTGGCTGGCGGGTCCTAAAAACTGTCTCAAGCAAAGATATTAGTCCCTGCGGTTTCTCAGAAAAAGGAGGATTTTCCCGCTTCCAATTGTATAAATCACTGGTGGAAAAAGGCACATAAATAAAACGAGGGGGCGCTCATGTACCAGCATCTGGTGCTGGCGGCGCTTCCTGGAGTGGTAAAATGGCCACGCTCCCCTTGGCACCTCCTGCAGGAGAAGGAGACAAAATGGCGGCGCCTCCTGCAGAAGGAGACAAAGGCAAGATGGCGGCATCTCCTGCAGAAGAAGGCAAATATATCGCCCATCGCCCCTCCTCGGGTTTGTGGTGGACTCAAAAATCCACTCACACCCTGCTGCATGGAATCAGATTCTCCCTGCCGCCGATAGGGAGGAGGGAAATTTACTGGGTCTAAGGGATCCTCCAGCGGTTCAAGCAAGACAGGGTAAATTCTAGATGACGGTACAGTGGACCGTACCGGGGAATTGGTCTTCTCCTTTTCCTTCCTACTGCCTTTCCCTGCCCTCTGGTTACTTGCAGTAACACATACTGCCCTTCTTTCTCTCTCTTGCCATTCTTTTTTTTTTTTTTTTCTGTATTTTTCTGAAGCCGGAAACGGGGAGAGACAGTCAGACAGACTCCCGCATGCGCCCGGCCGGGATCCACCCGGCACGCCCACCAGGGGGCGACGCCTCGCCCACCAGGGGGCGATGCTCTGCCCCTCCAGGGAGTCACTCTGTTGTGACCAGAGCCACTCTAGCACCTGGGGCAGAGGCTGAAGAGCCATCCCCAGCACCCGGGCCATCTCTGCTCCAGTGGATCCTTGGCTGCGGGAGGGGAAGAGTGAGACAGAGAGGAAGGAGAGGGGGAGGGGTGGAGAAGCAGATGGGCACTTCTCCTGTGTGCCCTGGCTGGGAATCGAACCCGGGACTCCTGCACACCAGGCCGACGCTCTACCACTGAGCCAACCAGCCAGGGCCTTCTCTTGCCATTCTTTATGTACTTTCTGATATACCCTGGCTTCTCTGTGGCAATATCAACCCACACATCTATATACAAATATTGGTCTGGATGGGGCACCTGGTAAATAATAGATCGGACAACAAACACAATAGGAAGATCAAAAGTCCCCTCAGTGGGCCACCCTACGTTGAAGGCGGGCCATTCTTACTGACTCAAGGTCCAGAGGGTCTCTCGGTCTGAAGGTGGCCCTCCGTACCCCTGGGCTCTTTTCTGAAAATCAGAAAAGTTGTTTAGCAGGCACTCAAGTGGAGAACCGGGTACAGACTCTTGTTGTCCCATTCTTCTGTATCCCGCTTTGTCTGCTTCTAAACCTTCAAGAATTAACAAAACAATTATCAAAATACCACAATAAACAAAAAGGCTAGAGTAAAAGATTGTCTCACACTCAATTCAGGCATTCGCACACAGACAAAACGCAGCGCAGCGCGACACAGAAATTCCTAATGTGACTGGTCACTTCTAATGTTAACTCCTAGAGTTAACAATTCCTTTCAGAAAACGGCGTCCCATTTTGAAAGCCCTGGGTAGGTTACCAGCGGCGTCCCACCTGCTATCTCAGGTTTATATGCTCCAGAGCTCAAAAACAAAACCAAATGAGGATCCTCAAAGAGTACTTACTCAGCTCGAGCTGTCCCTCCGGTCTCCGACCAAAAACTCCACCAAGGGAAATCCCGGGCGAGCCCCCAGAGATGTAACATCCACCGGGTATAAGAACAAATGTCGGAGACTTTCAGGAGTATAGATGTAACTTTATTGGCCAGTTTTACCTGCGCAGGGGCAAATTCCCGAGGTGTCCAGAGACACCGTACTCACAAGGAGCTGCAGATGGGAATCGCACCTAGCGCTCACAGCTAAATCTTTTTATAAGCTAAGCAAGCAAGCATAATACAGAAGCAGATGTGGCGGTAACCTATTTTCTAAGGGGGCTGCACATAGCATAGCAACAGGGGCTGGGGTCTAGCTCATTGGCAAATTCCAAACATAAACTTCTGATAAGGGTCTTTTAACCAATACAATGCAAATGTTTGTCTTTTCTTTTTCTTTTTTTTCTCTCAGCCTCACAGGGTCCCTATCTGTCTCTGCTTTTTGAATGACCTTGGGCATGTTATTCCTAACAGAACAGGAGAAGGACCTGCCTGTAACCCTTAAGTTCCCTGTTCCATTAGTTCCCTGCTTATTTTCTGATCTTCTCTTGGTCCTTACATGAACCTCAGAAGTATGCTGAGTGACAAAAGGTCCCGCCCATACCATGCCACGGAAATGCCCAGAAGAGGTAAGTCACGAGAGACTGGCAGTGGCTTCATGGCTGCCTGGGGCTGGATCTGAGCAGGAAGGGAATGAGGAGTGACTGCTTAATGGGCTCGAGCTTTCCCTGGGGGACAGTGACATGTTTGGGGCCCAGATAAGGCTGCAGGCTGTGCAACGCCATGAGCATGCTGAATGCCACTGAGCTGTACAATGTGAGGTGACCAATTCTATGAAATGTCAATTTTATCTTAAAAGAAAAAAAGCAGGGGAAAATCTCATTAAAATGACCAACATATATAAAGCTTTCTTTTTCTTAAAAAAAAAAAATTAAAATTTGTTTAATTGTTAAGGAGTAACCCAAAATGATTTCCCCACTAAACTGCCGAAACACAAAAGGCTCTCCCACTCGGAATCTGGCTGCAGGTCAGTTTCAGAGCCCACAAGGGGAACCATCTGTGTGCTAAGACCCGGTGAGCAGACATGGTCACGTGCAGAAGTTCAGATCCCGCCGGCATTTCCCCTGTCCTGCCCGCCATCGAGAGAGAAAGGAAGCCCATTGTTTCCGCTTCTTGGGGCAAAGAACTGTTTTTGGTTTTTTTCTTACAATAGGCAGCA